>NW_027506946.1:300000-556885 GCF_052324685.1 Brachyhypopomus gauderio
CATCATTGTGTGTCTTGATATCACTTGGGCCCCTGATGATGCCTGTAAAGTATTGGCTTGATGTGACTAATGGTTTCTGAGATACAGTTTTTCCCATGTTATAGCGCCCCCTATTGGACAATCGTGGCCAGCTTTGACCTATGGCCTCGGAGTCATGTGCCCTAACAACGGTTAAAATTTTATGAAGATCCGTCAAAGCGTTGCTGAGATATGGCTGTTTAAGTAAATTTGACCACGCCTTGGAGCTATTGATTGACATGTGACAACCAGACTGTATGCAAATCTCAAAATGTTTTTAAGCAACTTTGATAATGAGATTCTCCTGAATATTTTGACACCAAGGTTGTGGTGATCCGATGAAAAACCAGGGACTAGTATAAAAAAGTAGGTTTTGCATATTATGCAAATTAGCAAAAAATCTAAGTAGGCGGAGCTTAATGGTTCTTGAGGCTTTTTTGTTTGGTTTGAGCCAAGGAATGCACCTGAAGTGGAATTTTGTGTCTAGGCCCTACGGTTTGGGAGATATGGACCAAAACGCAAAATGGTGCGCTATAGCGCCACCATCAGGCCAATGTGGGTCTCTGTGCTTTGGCACGGTCTCGCAAAGAGACTACACCATTCTGCCAAGTTTGGTGTCTCTGGGCCTTACGGTCTAGGCTGCAGTATGCGTTTTATGCGGAGAAAAATAATAATAATAATAATAATAAGAAAGAAAAAACCCGACAATTACAATAGGTTTCCCACACTACGTGTGTGAACCCTAAATATAGCCGCAAGCGGCAATTGGCGGGTTCACACACGAATAGGCCACTTGGCTTCAATAGGCAATAGACCCAATAGGTCCTTTAGACCCAAAAGAAGCTGTTTGAGTGGAAAAAATGCACAAATAAATCAATGTGCAAAAAAATGTTCAATTGGGGCACTAAAGGCCCAAAAGGATCAAAATAATGTGTATTGGCAAAATGATTCAAATCACAGAACTAAATCACATGCTGAGATCAGCTTTGTGTGTGTGTTTGTGTGGTATTTCATGTGAGAAATAGTTTTCAGTCCGTTCCGATGTTTGGCCACTAGATGGAGCCCAAGTACTACCATACTGATATCTCATTAATCTCAGTAATGCAATATGACATTTTGGTGAATTAAAAGGTTCATTTCTGGTCAGGCAGTGCACTTTTTGTTATAAGATGCAATTGCAATGTTATAGAACTTATTGATCTGGATCATACAAGACCAATTACTTGTCTGTATTCTGCATAACAAGATTGCAGCATGAGTTTTTATGTTTTCTTAGGTTTTTGGGTACTGTAGCGCCCCCGACAGGCCAATTTGAACCAAACTTGGCATACCTCACAAGGACTTCAGGATATAAAAGCCTTTCAAATTGGGAATTGATTGCATACATGGTTTATGAGTTATAGCAATATAGGTCATATATGGCATGGCCACAATGATATAATGGGAAAATGGACCAATCAGAAAAATAAAAATCCAACATTTTTTTACTCAGTTTTTACCTACAGAGTCTACTGATTATGCTCATAGCAATTTTTCCATAATTGGATCAAATTCCTATGACTAGTTTGTAAATAGCTATTTTCAAACAATAGATGAATGTGACAAAAGTATGCATTTTTTAATAGGACTTGTAATTGCAAAGTTGTCAGGTCTACTGCAAGGAATAAAATGAAACAAGTTGCATGTTCCTAAGTGAAAATTTGGAGGAGTTATGCATGATTTTCACAAATAGCGCCACCTAGTGGCCATATGTTTTAAAACTGCACAGCATGACACATAGTCCTGAGATATGCACAGTGGTGAGGTTTCATGTTGTTTGGCCAATGGTAAGTCTGTCAAATGGCCAATTATTTCAAATAAAAATTAATTGGCTCATGGCGGCCATGTTTTTTGAGTGATGATGTCATCATTGTGTGTCTTGATATCCCTTGGGCCCCTGATGATGCCTGTAAAGTTTTGGCTTGATGTGACTAATGGTTTCTGAGAAACAGTTTTTCCCATGTTATAGCGCCCCCTATTGGACAATCGTGGCCAGCTTTGACCTATGACCTCGGAGTCATGTGCCCTAACAACTGTTAAAATTTTATGAAGATCGGTCAAAGCGTTGCTGAGATATGGCTGTTTAAGTAAATTTGGCCACGCCTTGGAGCTATTGATTGACATGTGTCAGCCAGACTATATGCAAATCTCAAAATGTTTTTAAGCAACTTTGATAATGAGATTCTCCTGAATATTTTGCCACCAAGGTTGTGGTGATCCGATAAAAATCCAGGGACTAGTATAAAAAAGTAGGTTTTGCATATTATGCAAATTAGCAAAAAATCTAAGTAGGCGGAGCTTAATGGTTCTTGAGGCTTTTTTGTTTGGCTTGAGCCAAGGAATCCATCAGAAGTGGAATTTTGTTTCTAGGCCCTACGGTTTGGGAGATATGGACCAAAACGCAAAATGGTGCGCTATAGCGCCACCATCAGGCCAATGTGGGTCTCTGTGCTTTAGCACGGTCTCGCAAAGAGACTACACCATCCTGCCAAGTTTGGTCTCCCTGGGCCTTACGGTCTAGGCTGCAGTATGCGTTTTATCAGTAGAAAAATAATAATAAGAAAGAAAGAAAAAACCCGACAATAACAATAGGTTTCCCACACTGTGTGTGTGAACCCTAATAAATATAGCCGCAAGCGGCAATTGGCGGGTTCACACACGAATAGGCCTCTTGGCCTCAATAGGCAGAGGCCCAAAAGGTCCTTTAGACCCTAAATGTGAAAAGAAGCTATTTGAGTGGAAAAAAATGCACAAATAAATCAATGTGCAAAAAAAGGTTCAATTAGGGCACTAAAGGCCCAAAAAGGATCAACATAATGTGTATTGGGAAATTGAGTCAGATCACAGAACTAAATCACAATGCTGAGATCAGCTTTGTGTGTGTTTGTGTGGTGTTTCATGTAATAGTTTTCAGTCAGTTCCGGAATATGGCCACTAGATGGAGGCCAAGTACTACCATACTGATATCTCATTAATCTCAGTAATGAAATAGGACATTTTGGTGACTTAAAGGTTAATTTCTGGTCAGGCAGTGTACTTTATTAAAAAAAAAAGATTCAGTTGAGGCAGTAAAGACACAAAAGGTTCAAAATAAATTGTATTGGCAAAATGATTTAGATCACAGAACTAAATCACATGCTGAGATCAGCTTTGTGTGTGTGTTTGTGTGGTATTTCATGTTAGAAATAGTTTTCAGTCCATTTCGATGTTTGGCCACTAGATGGAGCCCAAGTACTACCATACTGATATCTCATTAATCTCAGTAATGCAATATGACATTTTGGTGAATTAAAAGGTTCATTTCTGGTCAGGCAGTGCACTTTTTGTTATAAGATGCAATTGCAATGTTATAGAACTTATTGATCTGGATCATACAAGACCAATTACTTGTCTGTATTCTGCATAACAAGATTGCAGCATGAGTTTTTATGTTTTCTTAGGTTTTTGGGTACTGTAGCGCCCCCGACAGGCCAATTTGAACCAAACTTGGCATACCTCAGAAGGACTTCAGGATATAAAAGCCTTTCAAATTGGGAATTGATTGCATACATGGTGTATGAGTTATAGCAATATAGGTCATATATGGCATGGCCACAATGATATAATGGGAAAATGGACCAATCAGAAAAATAAAAATCCAACATTTTTTTACTCAGTTTTTACCTACAGAGTCTACTGATTATGCTCATAGCAATTTTTCCATAATTGGATCAAATTCCTATGACTAGTTTGTAAATAGCTATTTTCAAACAATAGATGAATGTGACAAAAGTATGCATTTTTTAATAGGACTTGTAATTGCAAAGTTGTCAGGTCTACTGCAAGGAATAAAATGAAACAAGTTGCATGTTCCTAAGTGAAAATTTGGAGGAGTTATGCATGATTTTCACAAATAGCGCCACCTAGTGGCCATATGTTTTAAAACTGCACAGCATGACACATAGTCCTGAGATATGCACAGTGGTGAGGTTTCATGTTGTTTGGCCAATGGTAAGTCTGTCAAATGGCCAATTATTTCAAATAAAAATTAATTGGCTCATGGCGGCCATGTTTTTTGAGTGATGATGTCATCATTGTGTGTCTTGATATCACTTGGGCCCCTGATGATGCCTGTAAAGTTTTGGCTTGATGTGACTAATGGTTTCTGAGATACAGTTTTTCCCATGTTATAGCGCCCCCTATTGGACAATCGTGGCCAGCTTTGACGTATGACCTCGTAGTCATGTGCTCTAACAACGGTTAAAATTTTATGAAGATCGGTCAAAGCGTTGCTGAGATATGGCTGTTTAAGTAAATTTGGCCACGCCTTGGAGCTATTGATTGACATGTGACAACCAGACTGTATGCAAATCTCAAAATGTTTTTAAGCAACTTTGATAATGAGATTCTCCTGAATATTTTGACACCAAGGTTGTGGTGATCCGATGAAAAACCAGGGACTAGTATAAAAAAGTAGGTTTTACATATTATGCAAATTAGCAAAAAATCTAAGTAGGCGGAGCTTAATGGTTCTTGAGGCTTTTTTGTTTGGCTTGAGCCAAGGAATGCATCAGAAGTGGAATTTTGTTTCTAGGCCCTACGGTTTGGGAGATATGGACCAAAACGCAAAATGGTGCGCTATAGCGCCACCATCAGGCCAATGTGGGTCTCTGTGCTTTTACACGGTCTCGCAAGGAGACTACACCATTCTGCCAAGTTTGGTGTCTCTGGGCCTTACGGTCTAGGCTGCAGTATGCGTTTTATGCGGAGAAAAATAATAATAATAAATATAGCCGCAAGCGGCAATTGCGGGTTCACACACGAAAAAGGCAAAAAAGCCCAAAAAATTGGCAAAATGATTCAGATCAGAAGTAAATCACATGCTGTGATTAGCTTTGTGTGTATGTGTGTTTTTTGATTTAAGCAGTACATCTTGGCTTGATCCAAGGAATGCAACAGAAGTAGAATTTTGTTTCTAGGCCCTACAGTGTGAAAGATATTGGAAAATAAAAGTGAAAAGAAGCTGTTTGGGTTTGGCCAGTGTGTGCTCTACAGATAGTGTGTGATGACATCTGCGTGTGTCAGAAAGGGAGACACAGAAATAGCACATCTGGCTAGGGCTGCATCTATGTGAACAATATAGGAAGGCCTGCATGTGTCTATACATGATTGGGACTGTATATTACCGACAGAGAGAGATTCAGGGAGCCAGAGACTTTGCTTTGTTAATTCTCTCCTTGCACACCTTGCACGCCTAACATGACTGTCCGTGTATTCAAAGTATGAACGTAGTCTGCAAAGCCTGCCATAACATGACTGACATGACTGACATAACTGATATGACTGGAATGACTTCACTGGCATGACGAACAAAAATAACATGACTGATATGACTGACAACTGGCATGACTGGAATGAGTGACATGACTAGCATGACTGTAATGACATGACTGATATGAGTGACATGACTGGCATGACATGACTGATATGACTGACACGACTTATGTCTGACATGACTGGACTGACATGACTGACATCTGCTTGTGTCAGAAAAGGAGACACAGAAATAGCACATCTGGCTAGGGCTGCATCTATGTGAACAGTATAGGAAGGCCTGCATGTGTCTATACATAATTGGGCCTGTATATTACCGACAGAGAGAGATTGAGGGAGCCAGAGACTATGCTTTGTTAATTCACTCCTTGCACACCTTGCATGCCTAACATGACTGTCCATGTATTCAAAGTATGAATGTGGACTAACATGACTGATATGACTGACATAACTGGCATGACTGTAATGATTTGATTATTTGACTTATATGACTGACATGACTGATATGACTGATATGACTGGACTGAAATGACTGGCATGGCATGCCTGATATGACTGATACGACTGACATTGCTGGCATGACTGACATATACTATACATATATTATAAATATGCATACAAACTATACATACATTTAGGTAGAAGTGTGTGTGTGTGTGTGTGTGTGTGTGTGTGTGTGTGTGTGTGTGTTTGTGGTAGTGTATGTTCTGACATTAATCAGATTAAGCAAACAAAGTTACCCAATGTCAAATGTCTTGAATCTCAAGAAGATATGCAGGGGCCCATGGGCCATATAGGATATGAGCATTGTTTAGAGTAAATAATTAACCTAGGATTTGAATACATGTAGCATGCTCTGAAGTATCAGTGTCCATTTAACTGGCTTATGAGTCACCAAGGCCCAAAAGGTCACAAAACATTGTAATGGCAAAACAATTCAGATAATAGATCTAAATCACTTGCTGAGATTATCTTAGTGTGTCTTTGGATGGCAAAAATAAGCTAAACATCAGTTAGTGTGTTGGAAATGGCTAGAGAACTGTGCATATGAAGCATAATTGTAGTCATGTGTGTGAATGTGTATAGAGAAAAAAGTTAAATATCTGTGTGTGTGTGTGTGTGTGTGTGTGTGTGTGTGTGTGTGTGTGTGTGTGTGTGTGTGTGTGTGTGTGTGTTTTAGTCAAAGAGTAATGGGTATACATGGCTAGGGCAGTGTGTATGTTAAACCTATAAGTAGGTGTGTGTGTGTGTGTGTGTGTGTGTGTGTGTGTGTGTGTGTGTGTGTGTGTGTGAGTGAGAGAGAGAGTGTGTTTTCAAAAACAGAAGCTAAACGTCAGTTTGTGTGTTTGTATCTGGGTTACTCATAGAGAAATGGGTAGGTATGGCAAGGGCAGTGTGAAAGCTACAGAGGCCTGTGTTTTTGTAAGTGCATGTGAAAGAGAGGAGGGGGAGGTAGAGCCCATGGGTTGTAAAGTGTTGGAAGCATGGGGGAGTGTGAGGGGAGTGGAGGAGGGGGGGGCAGAGTGTGTGAGAAAGGCACCTGCGTGTGTCTCTAATCCTCCCTCCACTGCTGAGTATGGAAAATGAAAATATTCACTGTAGAGCCGTTTGTGGACGGATTTGGCTCAAAATTGGCACATCGCACCACAATGGTCATGTGAATGTGGATTTCAATTTCCATAACAATCAGACATACTATGGCGTAGTTATTGAACTGGGAATTTGATGTGTTATGATGGTAGCATTGTGATGCATATGAAAAATATTAATTTGTCAAAAACTTAGGATTTTCTCGCTAATCTTAGCATTTCAGCGTCTGCTGAGTATTACAAGGTGTGATTTAAGGTGATGGAGTTAAAATGCTAGGACTAGTATGAAAATGACAAGTTATATATATTTGATAATAGTGAAAAAGTGGTACATTTTTGCAAAGCACATGTAATTACAAAGTTGCTAGGAATTCTGCATACAATCATATGAGTCCAAGCATTTTTTGATAAGTGAAAATATGTAGGAGAAATTCTGGATTTTCTAGTATAGCGCCACCTAGTAGTGCAATTCCCTTCTAACATGAGTATGTCTTAGAGGGTGTGTACATGAACATACCATGTCAGTTTCATGTGTATGTACCTATGGTAAGTCTGTCAAATGGCCAATTAATTCAAATTAAAATTAATTGGCTTATGGCGGCCATGTTTTTTGAGTGATGAGGTCATCATTGTGTGTCTTGATACCACTTGACCCCATGATGATGCCTGTAAAGTTTTGGCTTGATGTGACTAATGGTTTCTGAGAAACAGTTTTTCCCATGTTATAGCGCCCCCTATTGGACAATCGTGGCCAGCTTTGACCTGTGACCTCCGAGTCATGTGCCCTAACAACTGATAAATTTTCATGAAGATTGGTGAAAGCATTGTTGAGATATAGCTGCTGAAGTAAATTTGGCCACACCTCAGAGCTATTGATTGACATGTGACAGCCAGGCTGTATGGAAATGTCACAATGTTGGCGATAAGTTTTGATAATGAGATTCTTCTGAGTAGTTTGATACCAAGATTGTGGTGATCAGATGAAAAACCAAGGAGTAGTAGGCAAAAGTAGGTTTTGCATATTATGCAAATTAGCAAAAAATCTAAGTAGGCGGAGCTTCATAGTTGTATATGAAATGTCCTATTGAATTGAGCCAAGGAATGCATAGGAAGTGGAATTTTGTTTCTATGACTTATGGTATGGGAGATATGGCCCAAAATGTCACATAGTGTGCTATAGCGCCACCATCAGGCCGATGTGGGTCCCTATAAGTGTGTGTGGTCCTTTTGACCTAGAGAACAAGTTTGGCAAGTTTGGTGTGTCTAGGCCTTACGGTTTAGGCTGCAGTATCATTTATAGACAGCAAAATGGGAAGAAGAATAATAATAAGAAAAACGCTAACAATTACAATAGGGTTCCCACACTATGTGTGTGAACCCTAAATATAGCCGCAAGCGGCAATTGGCGGGTTCACACACGAATAGGCCTCTTGGCCTCAATAGGCAGAGGCCCAAAAGGTCCTTTAGACCCTAAATGTGAAAAAGAAGCTGTTTGAGTGGAAAAAATGCACAAATAAATCAATGTGCAAAAAAAGGTTCAATTGGGGCACTAAAGGGCTAAAAGGATCAAAATAATGTGCATTGGCAAAATAATTCAGATCACAGAACTAAATCACATGCTGAGATCAGCTTTGTGTGTGTTTGTGTGGTATTTCATGTGAGCAATAGTTTTCAGTCAGAATATGGCCACTAGATGGAGGCCAAGTACTACCATACTGATATCTCATTAATGTCAGTAATGAAATAGGATATTTTGGTGAATTAAAAGGTTGGTTTCTGGTCAGGCTGTGTACTTTATGTAAAAAAAAAAGATTCAGTTGAGGCACTAAAGGCCGAAAAGGATCAAAATAATGTGTATTGGCAAAATGATTCAGATCACAGAACTAAATCACATGCTGAGATCAGCTTTGTGTGTGTTTGTGTGGTGTTTCATGTGAGCAATAGTTTTCAGTCAGTTTCGGTGTTTGGCCACTAGATGGAGCCCAAGTACTATCATACTGATATCTCATTAATATCAGTAATGCAATGACATTTTGGTGAATTAAAAGGTTCATTTCTGGTCAGGCAGTGCACTTTTTGTTATAAGATGCAATTGCAATGTTATAGAACTTATTGATCTGGATCATACAAGACCAATTACTTGTCTGTATTCTGCATAACAAGATTGCAGCATGAGTTTTTATGTTTTCTTAGGTTTTTGGGTACTGTAGCGCCCCCGACAGGCCAATTTAAACCAAACTTGGCATACCTCACAAGGACTTCAGGATATAAAAGCCTTTCAAATTGGGAGTTGATTGCATACATGGTTTATGAGTTATAGCAATATAGGTCATATATGGCATGGCCACAATGATATAATGGGAACATGGACCAATCAGATAAATAAAAATCCAACATTTTTTTAATCAGTTTTTACCTACAGAGTCTACTGATTATGCTCATAGCAATTTTTCCATAATTGGATCAAATTCCTATGACTAGTTTGTAAATAGCTATTTTCAAACAATAGATGAATGTGACAAAAGTATGCATTTTTTTTTAGGACTTGCAATTGCAAAGTTGTCAGGTCTACGGCAAGGAATAAAAAGAAGCAAGTTGCATGTTCCTAAGTGAAAATTTGGAGGAGTTATGCATGATTTTCACAAATAGCGCCACCTTGTGGCCAAATGTTTTAAAACTGCACAGCATGACACATAGTCCTGAGATATGCACAGTGGTAAGGTTTCATGTTGTTTGGCCAATGGTAAGTCTGTCAAATGGCCAATTAATTCAAATAAAAATTAATTGGCTCATGGTGGCCATGTTTTTTGAGTGATGATGTCATCATTGTGTGTCTTGATATCACTTGGGCCCCTGATGATGCCTGTAAAGTTTTGGCTTGATGTGACTAATGGTTTCTGAGATACAGTTTTTCCCATGTTATAGCGCCCCCTAGTGGACAATCGTGGCCAGCTTTGACCTATGACCTCGGAGTCATGTGCCCTAACAACTGTTAAAATTTTATGAAGATCCATCAAAGCGTTGCTGAGATATGGCTGTTTAAGTAAATTTGGCCACGCCTTGGAGCTATTGATTGACATGTGACAACCAGACTGTATGCAAATCTCAAAATGTTTTTAAGCAACTTTGATAATGAGATTCTCCTGAATATTTTGACACCAAGGTTGTGGTGATCGGATGAAAAACCAGGGACTAGTATAAAAAAGTAGGTTTTGCATATTATGCAAATTAGCAAAAAATCTAAGTAGGCGGAGCTTAATAGTTCAAATTTATTTTTTATTTGCCTTGACCCAAGGAATCCAACAGAAGTGGAATTTTGTTTCTAGGCCCTACGTTGTGGGAGATATGGACCAAAACGCAAAATGCTGCGCTATAGCGCCACCATCAGGCCAATGTGGGTCCCTGTCTCTATTTCTCTCATTGCACACCTGCTGCACCTTGTTGCCAAGTTTGGTCTTTCTGGGCCTTACGGTCTAGGCTGCAGTATGCGTTTTACAGGGGGAAAAATAATAATAAGAAAAACTTCAGCAATTACAATAGGTTTCCCACACTGTGTGTGTGAACCCTAAATATAGCCGCAAGCGGCAATTGGCGGGTTCACACACGAATAGGCCACTTGGCTTCAATAGGCAATAGACCCAATAGGTCCTTTAGACCCAAAAGAAGCTGTTTGAGTGGAAAAAATGCACAAATAAATCAATGTGCAAAAAAATGTTCAATTGGGGCACTAAAGGCCCAAAAGGATCAAAATAATGTGTATTGGCAAAATGATTCAAATCACAGAACTAAATCACATGCTGAGATTAGCTTTGTGTGTGTGTGTTTGTGTGGTATTTCATGTGAGAAATAGTTTTCAGTCCGTTCCGATGTTTGGCCACTAGATGGAGCCCAAGTACTACCATACTGATATCTCATTAATCTCAGTAATGCAATATGACATTTTGGTGAATTAAAAGGTTCATTTCTGGTCAGGCAGTGCACTTTTTGTTATAAGATGCAATTGCAATGTTATAGAACTTATTGATCTGGACAATACAAGACCAATTACTTGTCTGTATTCTGCATAACAAGATTGCAGCATGAGTTTTTATGTTTTCTTAGGTTTTTGGGTACTGTAGCGCCCCCGAAAGGCCAATTTGAACCAAACTTGGCATACCTCACAAGGACTTCAGGATATAAAAGCCTTTCAAATTGGGAATTGATTGCATACATGGTTTATGAGTTATAGCAATATAGGTCATATATGGCATGGCCACAATGATATAATGGGAAAATGGACCAATCAGAAAAATAAAAATCCAACATTTTTTTACTCAGTTTTTACCTACAGAGTCTACTGATTATGCTCATAGCAATTTTTCCATAATTGGATCAAATTCCTATGACTAGTTTGTAAATAGCTATTTTCAAACAATAGATGAATGTGACAAAAGTATGCATTTTTTAATAGGACTTGTAATTGCAAAGTTGTCAGGTCTACTGCAAGGAATAAAATGAAACAAGCTGCATGTTCGTAAGTGAAAATTTGGAGGAGTTATGCATGATTTTCACAAATAGCGCCACCTAGTGGCCATATGATTTAAAACTGCACAGCATGACACATAGTCCTGAGATATGCACAGTGGTGAGGTTTCATGTTGTTTGGCCAATGGTAAGTCTGTCAAATGGCCAATTATTTCAAATAAAAATTAATTGGCTCATGGCGGCCATGTTTTTTGAGTGATGATGTCATCATTGTGTGTCTTGATATCACTTGGGCCCCTGATGATGCCTGTAAAGTTTTGGCTTGATGTGACTAATGGTTTCTGAGATACAGTTTTTCCCATGTTATAGCGCCCCCTATTGGACAATCGAGGCCAGCTTTGACCTATGACCTCGGAGTCATGTGCCCTAACAACTGTTAAAATTTTATGAAGATCCGTCAAAGCGTTGCTGAGATATGGCTGTTTAAGTAAATTTGGCCACGCCTTGGAGCTATTGATTGACATGTGACAACCAGACTGTATGCAAATCTCAAAATGTTTTTAAGCAACTTTGATAATGAGATTCTCCTGAATATTTTGACACCAAGGTTGTGGTGATCCGATGAAAAACCAAGGAGTAGTAGGAAAAAGTAGGTTTTGCATATTATGCAAATTAGCAAAAAATCTAAGTAGGCGGAGCTTAATGGTTCTTGAGGCTTTTTTGTTTGGCTTGAGCCAAGGAATCCAACAGAAGTGGAATTTTGTTTCTAGGCCCTACGGTTTGGGAGATATGGACCAAAACGCAAAAAGGTGCGCTATAGCGCCACCATCAGGCCAATGTGGGTCTCTGTGCTTTAGCACGGTCTCGCAAAGAGACTACACCATCCTGCCAAGTTTGGTCTCCCTGGGCCTTACGGTCTAGGCTGCAGTATGCGTTTTATCAGTAGAAAAATAATAATAATAATAAGAAGAAAGAAAAAACCCGACAATTACAATAGGTTTCCCACACTACGTGTGTGAACCCTAAATATAGCCGCAAGCGGCAATTGGCGGGTTCACACACGAATAGGCCACTTGGCTTCAATAGGCAATAGACCCAATAGGTCCTTTAGACCCAAAAGAAGCTGTTTGAGTGGAAAAAATGCACAAATAAATCAATGTGCAAAAAAATGTTCAATTGGGGCACTAAAGGCCCAAAAGGATCAAAATAATGTGTATTGGCAAAATGATTCAAATCACAGAACTAAATCACATGCTGAGATCAGCTTTGTGTGTGTGTTTGTGTGGTATTTCATGTGAGAAATAGTTTTCAGTCCGTTCCGATGTTTGGCCACTAGATGGAGCCCAAGTACTACCATACTGATATCTCATTAATCTCAGTAATGCAATATGACATTTTGGTGAATTAAAAGGTTCATTTCTGGTCAGGCAGTGCACTTTTTGTTATAAGATGCAATTGCAATGTTATAGAACTTATTGATCTGAATCATACAAGACCAATTACTTGTCTGTATTCTGCATAACAAGATTGCAGCATGTGTTTTTATGTTTTCTTAGGTTTTTGGGTACTGTAGCGCCCCCGACAGGCCAATTTGAACCAAACTTGGCATACCTCACAAGGACTTCAGTATATAAAAGCCTTTCAAATTGGGAGTTGATTGCATACATGGTTTATGAGTTATAGCAATATAGGTCATATATGGCATGGCCACAATGATATAATGGGAAAATGGACCAATCAGAAAAATAAAAATCAAACATTTTTTTAATCAGTTTTTACCTACAGAGTCTACTGATTATGCACATAGCAATTTTGCCATAATTGGATCAAATTCCTATGACAAGTTTGTAAATAGCTATTTTCAAACAATAGATGAATGTGACAAAAGTATGCATTTTTTAACAGGACTTGTAATGGCAAAGTTGTCAGGTCTACTGCAAGGAATAAAAGGAAACAAGTTGCATGTTCCTAAGTGAAAATTTGGAGGAGTTATGCATGATTTTCACAAATAGCGCCACCTAGTGGCCAAATGTTTTAAAACTGCACAGCATGACACATAGTCCTGAGATATGCACAGTGGTGAGGTTTCATGTTGTTTGGCCAATGGTAAGTCTGTCAAATGGCCAATTAATTCAAATAAAAATTAATTGGCTCATGGCGGCCATGTTTTTTGAGTGATGATGTCATCATTGTGTGTCTTGATATCCCTTGGGCCCCTGATGATGCCTGTAAAGTTTTGGCTTGATGTGACTAATGGTTTCTGAGAAACAGTTTTTCCCATGTTATAGCGCCCCCTATTGGACAATCGTGGCCAGCTTTGACCTGTGACCTCGGAGTCATGTGCCCTAACAACTGTTAAAATTTTATGAAGATCCGTCAAAGCGTTGCTGAGATATGGCTGTTTAAGTAAATTTGGCCACGCCTTGGAGCTATTGATTGACATGTGACAACCAGACTGTATGCAAATCTCAAAATGTTTTTAAGCAACTTTGATAATGAGATTCTCCTGAATATTTTGACACCAAGGTTGTGGTGATCCGATAAAAAACCAGGGACTAGTATAAAAAAGTAGGTTTTGCATATTATGCAAATTAGCAAAAAATCTAAGTAGGCGGAGCTTAATGGTTCTTGAGGCTTTTTTGTTTGGCTTGAGCCAAGGAATCCATCAGAAGTGGAATTTTGTTTCTAGGCCCTACGGTTTGGGAGATATGGACCAAAACGCAAAATGGTGCGCTATAGCGCCACCATCAGGCCAATGTGGGTCTCTGTGCTTTAGCACGGTCTCGCAAAGAGACTACACCATTCTGCCAAGTTTGGTGTCTCTGGGCCTTACGGTCTAGGCTGCAGTATGCGTTTTATGCGGAGAAAAATAATAATAAGAAGAAAAAATATAGCCGCAAGCGGCGATTGGCGGGTTCACACAAAAAAAGGCACAAAAGCCCAAAGGGTCTTTTAGACCAACTAGTGATATGAAGCTACTTCAGTCCAAAAAATGGACAGATAAAGTAATTTGCCAAAAATTATTCAACTGGGGCAATAAAGGCCCAAAAGATCAAAACAAAATGTAATGGCAAAATGATTCAGATCATAGAAGTTAATCAGTGCTGTGATTAGCTTTGTATGTGTGTGTTTGTGTGTTTTTTCATGTATGCAGTAAGGGCTTCTTGAGGCTTTTTTGGTTGGCTTGAGCAAAGGAATACAGCTGAAGTAGAATTTTGTTTCTAGGCCATACAGTGTGGAAGATATTAGCAAAATGATTCAGACCATACAACTAAATCAAATGCTGAGATTAGGTTAAAAGCACTGACACACTGACCCAGGGGCCTAGTCAAATAAATATACCTTTGGCTGAATTTGTCAGAAGTTGTGAACATAGCAGCAGGAGAGCTCTTGTTAATGCCCCACATGTAAACCCCACTATTTAACCCTTTTCATTTAGCTGACAAAATCTGTCACATGTGAATCTCAAACAAACCAAAGAGTGATGGCTTACTATACAATAAAATAACACAAATATTCTTATCTTTGCCTGTTCATGATGTTCTCATCCCTACTCTGACATGTTCTCACTGTTGTGCCCATAGTAGGGAGGCCACTAGGAATGTGTATCTAACAAGACTTTGATGATAAGTAAAGCATGCAGTTATATAGAGGTTGTGTGTGAAATGTGAATTACATATCTCTGTCCTCTCATGTCATTTCAGGATGTATAGAGGGCACGAGTTGAGAGTGTGGATGGAAAAATGAAGCTAAATATCAGTTAGTGTGTTGGAAATGGCTAGAGAAATGTATATATGAAGCATATAGGAAGTCCTGTGTGAGGGTGTGTGGAAAAAAGAAGCTAAATATCTGTATATTAGTCACTGGGTAATTGATAGTAATGGCTAGAATTAGTGTGTATGTGAAACCTATAGGCCAGAGAGGCCTTTGTTTTTGTGAGTGCATGTGAAGGAGAGAGAGGGGGAGGGAGAGCCCAAGGGTTGTAAAGTGTTAGAAGCATGGGGGAGTGGAGGAGGGGGGCAGCGTGTGTGAGAATGGCAAACGTGCGTGTCTTATTCAACTGAGGCAATAAAGGCCCAAAAGATCAAAACAAAATGTATTGGCAAAATGATTCAGATCATAGAAGTTAATCAAATGCTGTGATTAGCTTTGTATGTGTGTGTGTGTTTTTTCATGTATGCAGTAAGGGCTTCTTGAGGCTTTGTTGGTTGGCTTGAGCAAAGGAATACAGCTGAAGTACAATTTTGTTTCTAGGCCATACAGTGTGGAAGATATTAGCAAAATGATTCAGACAATACAACTAAATCAAATGCTGAGATTAGGTTAAAAGTACTGACACACTGACCCAGGGGCCTAGTCAAATAAATATACCTTTGGCTGAATTTGACTGATGTTGTGAACATAGCAGCAGGAGAACTCTGGTTAATGCCCCACATGTAAACACCACTCTTTAACCCTTTTCATTTAGCTGACAAAATATGTCACATGTGATTCTCAAACAAACCAGAGTGATGGGTTACTATACAATAAAATAACACAAATATTCTTATCTTTGCCTGTTCATGATGTTCTCATCCCTACTCTGACATGTTCTCACTGTTGTGCCCTTAGTAGGGAGGCCACTAGGAATGTGTATCTAACAAGACTTTGATGATAAGTAAAGCATGCAGTTATTTAGAGGTTGTGTGTGAAATGTGAATTACATGTCTCTGTCCTCTCTTATGTCATTTCAGGATGTATAGAGGGCATGAGTTGAGAGTGTGGATGGAAAAGTGAAGCTAAATATCAGTTAGTGTGTTGGAAATGGCTAGAGAAATGTATATATGAAGCATATAGGAAGTCCTGTGTGAGGGTGTGTGGAAAAAAAGAAGCTAAATATCTGTATATTAGTCACTGGGTAATTGGTAGTAATGGCTAGAATTAGTGTGTATGTAAAACCTATAGGCCAGAGAGGCCTTTGTTTTTGTGAGTGCATGTGAAAGAGAGAGAGGGAGGAGGGAGAGCCCAAGGGTTGTAAAATGTTAGAAGGATGGGGGAGTGGAGGAGGGGGGCAGCGTGTGCGAGAATGGCACGTGCGTGTGGGCTGAGCAGCTCTCGTCTTCTCCCTGCACAGCTCAGTATGGAAAATGAAAATATTCACTGTAGAGCTGTTTGTGGACGGATTTGGCTCAAAATTGGCACATCACACCACAATGGTCATGTGAATGTGGATGTCAATTTTCATAACAATCAGACATACTATGGCGTAGTTATTGAACTGTGAATTTGATGTGTTACGATGGTAGCATTGTGATGCATATGAAAAATATTAATTTGTGAAAACCTTAGGATTTTCTCCCTAATCTTAGCATTTCAGAGTCTGCTGAGTATTACAAGGTGTGATTTAAAGGTGATGGAGTTAAAATGCTAGGACTAGTATGAAAATGACAAGTTATATATATTTGATAATAGTGAAAAAGTGGTACATTTTTGCAAAGCACATGTAATTAGAAAGTTGCTAGGAATTCTGCATACAATCATATGAGTGCAAGCATTTCTTGATAAGTGAAAATATGTAGGAGAAATTCTGGATTTTCTAGTATAGCGCCACCTAGTGGTGCAATTCCCTTCTAACATGAGTATGTCTTAGAGGGTGTGTACATGAACATACCATGTCAGTTTCATGTGTATGTACCTATGGTAAGTCTGTCAAATGGCCAATTAATTCAAATAAAAATTAATTAGCTCATGGCGGCCATGTTTTTTGAGTGATGATGTCATCCATGTGTGCCTTGATACCACTTGGGCCCCTGATGATGCGTGTAAAGTTTTGGCTCGATGTGACCAACGGTTTCTGAGATACAGTTTTTCCCATGTTATAGCGCCCCCTATTGGACAATCGTGGCCAGCTTTGACCTGTGACCTTTGAATCATGTGCTCTAACAACTGATAAATTTTCATGAAGATTGGTCAAAGCATTGCTGAGATATAGCTGCTGAAGTCAATTTGGCCACGCCTCAGAGCTATTGATTGACATGTGACAACCAGACTGTATACCAATGTCACATTGGTCACATTTGTATACACATTTGTTGATATTCCTTGATAATGAGATTCTTGTGAATATTTTGACACCAAGACTGTGGTGATCAGATGAAAAACCAGGGATTAGTATAAAAAAATAGGTTTTGCATATTATGCAAATTAGCAAAAAATCTAAGTAGGCGGAGCTTAATGGTTCTTGAGGCTTTTTTGTTTGTCTGAAGCCAAGGAATGCACCTGAAGTGTAATTTTGTTTCTAGGACCTACGGGGTGGGAGATATGGACCAAAACGCAAAATGCTGCGCTATAGCGCCATCATCAGGCCAATGTGGGTGTCTGTACTTTAGCACGGTCCCGCAAACAGACTACACCAGTCTGCCAAGTTTGGTCTTCCTGGGCCTTACGGTCTAGGCTGCAGTATGCGTTTTATGCGGAGAAAAATAATAATAATAAGAAAGAAGAAAAATCCGAGCAATTACAATAGGTTTCCCACACTACGTGTGTGAACCCTAAAAAAGGCAAAAAAGCCCAAAGGGTCTTTTAGACAAACAAATTTGCCTCTTGGCCTCAATAGGCAAAAAGAAGCCCAGTAGGTCCTTTAGACCCAAAAGTGAATAGAAGCTGTTTGAGTGGAAAAAATGCATAAGTAAATCAATGTGACAAAACATTCAATTCAACTGAGGCACTAAAGGCCCAAAAGGATCAAAATAATGTGTATTGGCAAAATGATTCAGATCACAGAACTAAATCACATGCTGAGATCAGCTTTGTGTGCGTTTGTGTGGTGTTTCATGTGAGCAATTGTTTTCAGTCAGTTTCGGTGTTTGGCCACTAGATGGAGCCCAAGTACTATCATACTGATATCTCATTAATCTCAGTAATGCAATGACATTTTGGTGAATTAAAAGGTTCATTTCTGGTCAGGCAGTGCACTTTTTGTTATGAGATGTAATTGCAATGTTATAGACCTCATTGATCTGAATCATACAAGCCCCATTACTTGTCTGTATTCTGCATAACAAGATTGCTGCGTGAGTTTTTATGATTTCTCAGGTTTTTGGGTACTGTAGCGCCTCCGACAGGCCAATTTGAACCAAACTTGGCCTACCTCACAAGGACCTCAGTCTATAAAAGCCTTTCAAATTGGGAGTTGATCACTTACATGGTTTATGAGTTATAGCAATAAAGGTCATTTATGGCATGGCCAGAAGGATATAATGGAAAAATTGACCAATCAGACAAATAAAAATGCAACATTTTTTCCTTATTTAGTTAACTACAGTGTCTACAGATTATGCTTATGCCATTTTTGACATCATTGGATCAAATTCCTAGGACTAGTTCTTAAAGAGCTATTTTCAAACAATTGATGAATGTGACAAAAGTATGCATTTTTTAATAGGACTTGTAATAGCAAAGTTGTCAGGTCTACTGCAAGGTATAAAATGAAACAAGTTGCATGTTCCTAAGTGAAAATTTGGAGGAGTTATGTATGATTTTCACAAATAGCGCCACCTAGTGGCCAAATGTTTCAACACTGCACAGTATGACACATAGTCCTGGGATATGTACAGTGATGAGGTTTCATGTTGATTGGCCAATGGTAAGTCTGTCAAATGGCCAATTAATTCAAATAAAAATTAATTGGCTCATGGCGGCCATGTTTTTTGAGTGATGAGGTCATCATTGTGTGCCTTGATACCACTTGGGCCCCTGATGATGCCTGTAAATTTTGGGCTTGATGTGACTAATGGTTTCTGAGAAACAAATTTCCCCATGTTATAGCGCCCCCTATTGGACAATCGTGGCCAGCTTTGACCTGTGACCTCTAAGTCATGTGCCCTAACAACTGATAAATTTTCATAAAGATAGGTCAAAGCATTGCTGAGATATAGCTGCTGAAGTCAATTTGGCCACGCCTCAGAGCTATTGATTGACATGTGACAACCAGACGGTATACCAATGTCACAGTTTTGTTGATGTTCCTTGATAATGAGATTCTTGTGAATATTTTGACACCAAGATTGTGGTGATCAGATGAAAAACCAGGGACTAGTATAAAAAAGTAGGTTTTGCATATTATGCAAATTAGCAAAAAATCTAAGTAGGCGGAGCTTAATGGTTCTTGAGGCTTTTTTGTTTGTCTGGAGCCAAGGAATGCACCTGAAGTGGAATTTTGTGTCTAGGACCTACGGGGTGGGAGATATGAATCCAAACGCAAAATGCTGCGCTATAGCGCCACCATGAGGCCAATTTGGGTGTCTGTACTTAAGCACGGTCCCGCAAACAGACTACACCAGTCTGCCAAGTTTGGTCTCCCTGCGCCTTACGGTTTAGGCTGCAGTATGCGTTTTATGCGGAGAAAAATAATAATAATAAATATAGCCGCAAGCGGCAATTGGCGGGTTCACACACGAATAGGCTTCTTGGCCTCAATAGGCAGAGGCCCAAAAGGTCCTTTAGACCCCAAAATGTGAAAAGAAGCTGTTTGAGTGGAAAAAATGCACAAATAAATCAATGTGCAAAAAAAGGTTCAATTGGGGCACTAAAGGCCCAAAAGGATCAAAATAATATGTATTGGCAAAATTATTCAGATCACAGAACTAAATCACATGCTGAGATCAGCTTTGTGTGTGTTTGTGTGGTGTTTCATGTGAGAAATAGTTTTCAGTCAGTTCCGGTGTTTGGCCACTAGATGGAGCCCAAGTACTATCATACT
The DNA here is from genome assembly GCF_052324685.1 of Brachyhypopomus gauderio. Lineage (NCBI taxonomy): Eukaryota > Metazoa > Chordata > Actinopteri > Gymnotiformes > Hypopomidae > Brachyhypopomus > Brachyhypopomus gauderio. The sequence continues at coordinate 320,164 of NW_027506946.1, forward strand.
GATATCTCATTAATCTCAGTAATGCAATGACATTTTGGTGAATTAAAAGGTTCATTTCTGGTCAGGCAGTGCACTTTTTGTTATGAGATGTTATTGCAATGTTATAGACCTCATTAATCTGAATCATACAAGCCCCATTGCTTGTCTGTATTCTGCATAACAAGATTGCTGCGTGAGTTTTTATGATTTCTCAGGTTTTTGGGTACTGTAGCGCCTCCGACAGGCCAATTTGAACCAAACTTGGCATACCTCACAGGGACCTCAGTGTATAAAAGCCTTTCAAATTGGGAGTTGATCACTTACATGGTTTATGAGTTATAGCAATAAAGGTCATTTATGGCATGGCCAGAAGGATATAATGGAAAAATTGACCAATCAGACAAATAAAAATGCAACATTTTTTCCATATTTAGTTAACTACAGTGTCTACAGATTATGCCTATGCCATTTTTGCCATCATTGGATCAAATTCCTAGGACTAGTTCTTAAAGAGCTATTTTCAAACAATTGATGAATGTGACAAAAGTATGCATTTTTTAATAGGACTTGTAATTGCAAAGTTGTCAGGTCTACTGCAAGGAATAAAAAGAAACAAGTTGCATGTTCCTAAGTGAAAATTTGGAGGAGATTTTCACAAATAGCGCCACCTAATGGCCAAATGTTTTAAAACTGCACAGCATGACACATAGTCCTGAAATATGCACAGTGGTGAGGTTTCATGTTGATTGGCCAATGGTAAGTCTGTCAAATGGCAAATTAATTCAAATAAAAATTAATTGGCTCATGGCGGCCATGTTTTTTGAGTGATGATGTCATCATTGTGTGTCTTGATATCACTTGGGCCCCTGATGATGCCTGTAAAGTTTTGGCTTGATGTGACTAATGGTTTCTGAGAAACAGTTTTTCCCATGTTATAGCGCCCCCTATTGGACAATCGTGGCCAGCTTTGACCTATGACCTCGGAGTCATGTGCCCTAACAACTGTTAAAATTTTATGAAGATCCGTCAAAGCGTTGCTGAGATATAGCTGTTTAAGTAAATTTGGCCACGCCCCGAGGCTATTGATTGACATGTCACAACGACACTGTATGCAAATGTCACAATTTTTTCCAGGAATATTGATAATGAGATTCTTCTGAACATTTTGATACCAAGCTTGTGGTGATCGGATGAAAAACCAGGGACTAGTATAAAAAAGTAGGTTTTGCATATTATGCAAATTAGCAAAAAATCTAAGTAGGCGGAGCTTAATGGTTCTTGAGGCTTTTTTGTTTGGCTTGAACCAAGGAATCCATCAGAAGTGGAATTTTGTTTCTAGGCCCTACGGTTTGGGAGATATGGACCAAAACGCAAAATGGTGCGCTATAGCGCCACCATCAGGCCAATGTGGGTCTCTGTACTTTAGCACGGTCTCGCAAAGAGACTACACCATTCTGCCAAGTTTGGTGTCTCTGGGCCTTACGGTCTAGGCTGCAGTATGCGTTTTATGCGGAGAAAAATAATAATAATAAGAAGAAAAAAGAAAAATTCGAGCAATTACAATAGGTTTCCCACACTACGTGTGTGAACCCTAAATATAGCCGCAAGCGGCAATTGGCGGGTTCACACACAAATAGGCCACTTGGCTTCAATAGGCAATAGACCCAATAGGTCCTTTAGACCCAAAAGAAGCTGTTTGAGTGGAAAAAATGCACAAATAAATCAATGTGCAAAAAAATGTTCAATTGGGGCACTAAAGGCCCAAAAAGGATCAAAATAATGTGTATTGGCAAAATGATTCAAATCACAGAACTAAATCACATGCTGAGATCAGCTTTGTGTGTGTGTTTGTGTGGTATTTCATGTGAGAAATAGTTTTCAGTCCGTTCCGATGTTTGGCCACTAGATGGAGCCCAAGTACTACCATACTGATATCTCATTAATCTCAGTAATGCAATATGACATTTTGGTGAATTAAAAGGTTCATTTCTGGTCAGGCAGTGCACTTTTTGTTATAAGATGCAATTGCAATGTTATAGAACTTATTGATCTGGACAATACAAGACCAATTACTTGTCTGTATTCTGCATAACAAGATTGCAGCATGAGTTTTTATGTTTTCTTAGGTTTTTGGGTACTGTAGCGCCCCCGACAGGCCAATTTGAACCAAACTTGGCGTACCTCACAAGGACTTCAGGATATAAAAGCCTTTCAAATTGGGAATTGATTGCATACATGGTTTATGAGTTATAGCAATATAGGTCATATATGGCATGGCCACAATGATATAATGGGAAAATGGACCAATCAGAAAAATAAAAATCCAACATTTTTTTACTCAGTTTTTACCTACAGAGTCTACTGATTATGCTCATAGCAATTTTTCCATAATTGGATCAAATTCCTATGACTAGTTTGTAAATAGCTATTTTCAAACAATAGATGAATGTGACAAAAGTATGCATTTTTTAATAGGACTTGTAATTGCAAAGTTGTCAGGTCTACTGCAAGGAATAAAATGAAACAAGCTGCATGTTCCTAAGTGAAAATTTGGAGGAGTTATGCATGATTTTCACAAATAGCGCCACCTAGTGGCCATATGTTTTAAAACTGCACAGCATGACACATAGTCCTGAGATATGCACAGTGGTGAGGTTTCATGTTGTTTGGCCAATGGTAAGTCTGTCAAATGGCCAATTATTTCAAATAAAAATTAATTGGCTCATGGCGGCCATGTTTTTTGAGTGATGATGTCATCATTGTGTGTCTTGATATCACTTTGGCCCCTGATGACGCCTGTAAAGTTTTGGCTTGATGTGACTAATGGTTTCTGAGAAACAGTTTTTCCCATGTTATAGCGCCCCCTATTGGACAATCGTGGCCAGCTTTGACCTATGACCTCGGAGTCATGTGCCCTAACAACTGTTAAAATTTTATGAAGATCCGTCAAAGCGTTGCTGAGATATGGCTGTTTAAGTAAATTTGGCCACGCCTTGGAGCTATTGATTGACATGTGACAACCAGACTGTATGCAAATCTCAAAATGTTTTTAAGCAACGTTGATAATGAGATTCTCCTGAATATTTTGACACCAAGGTTGTGGTGATCCGATGAAAAACCAGGGACTAGTATAAAAAAGTAGGTTTTGCATATTATGCAAATTAGCAAAAAATCTAAGTAGGCGGAGCTTAATGGTTCTTGAGGCTTTTTTGTTTGGCTTGAGCCAAGGAATCCATCAGAAGTGGAATTTTGTTTCTAGGCCCTACGGTTTGGGAGATATCGACCAAAACGCAAAATGGTGCGCTATAGCGCCACCATCAGGCCAATGTGGGTCTCTGTGCTTTAGCACGGTCTCGCAAAGAGACTACACCATCCTGCCAAGTTTGGTCTCCCTGGGCCTTACGGTCTAGGCTGCAGTATGCGTTTTATCAGTAGAAAAATAATAATAATAAGAAAGAAAGAAAGAAAAAACCCGACAATAACATAGGTTTCCCACACTGTGTGTGTGAACCCTAATAAGAAAGAAAAATCCGAGCAATAACAATAGGTTTCCCACACTATGTGTGTGAACCCTAATAAGAAGAAAAAAAAAAAAAAAGAAGAAAAATTCGAGCAATTACAATAGGTTTCCCACACTACGTGTGTGAACCCTAATAATAAATAATAATAAGAAAAACGCTAACAATTACAATAGGGTTCCCACACTATGTGTGTGAACCCTAATTACAATAGGGTTCCCACACTATGTGTGTGAACCCTAATAATAAGAAAGAAAAAACCCGACAATTACAATAGGTTTCCCACACTACGTGTGTGAACCCTAATAAGAAAAAGAAGAAAAATTCGAGCAATTACAATAGGTTTCCCACACTACGTGTGTGAACCCTAAAAAAAAAAAAAAGAAGAAAAATTCGAGCAATTACAATAGGTTTCCCACACTACGTGTGTGAACCCTAATTAGACCAACAAGTGATATGAAGCTACTTCAGTCTAAAAAATGGACAGATAAAGTAATTTGCAAAAAAATATTCAACTGGGGCAATAAAGGCCCAAAAGATCAAAACAAAATGTCATGGCAAAATGATTCAGATCATAGAAGTTAATCAAATGCTGTGATTAGCTTTGTATGTGTGTGTTTGTGTGTTTTTTCATGTATGCAGTAAGGGCTTCTTGAGGCTTTTTTGGTTGGCTTGAGCAAAGGAATACAGCTGAAGTAGAATTTTGTTTCTAGGCCATACAGTGTGGAAGATATTAAACTAAATGATTCAGACCATACAACTAAATCAAATGCTGAGATTAGGTTAAAAGCACTGACACACTGACCCAGGGGCCTAGTCAAATAAATATACCTTTGGCTGAATTTGTCAGAAGTTGTGAACATAGCAGCAGGAGAGCTCTTGTTAATGCCCCACATGTAAACCCCACTCTTTAACCCTTTTCATTTAGCTGACAAAATCTGTCACATGTGAATCTCAAACAAACCAAAGAGTAATGGCTTACTATACAATAAAATAACACAAATATTCTTATCTTTGCCTGTTCATGATGTTCTCATCCCTACTCTGACATGTTCTCACTGTTGTGCCCATAGTAGGGAGGCCACTAGGAATGTGTATCTAACAAGACTTTGATGATAAGTAAAGCATGCAGTTATTTAGAGGTTGTGTGTAAAATGTGAATTACATGTGTCTGTCCTCTCTTATGTCATTTCAGGATGTATAGAGGGCATGTGTTGAGTGTGGATGGAAAAATGAAGCTAAATATCAGTTAGTGTGTTGGAAATGGCTAGAGAAATGTATATATGAAGCATATAGGAAGTCCTATGTGAGGGCGTGTGGAAAAAAGAGGCTAAATATCTGTATATTAGTCACTGGGTAATTGGTAGTAATGGCTAGAATTAGTGTGTATGTGAAACCTATAGGCCAGAGAGGCCTTTGTTTTTGTGAGTGCATGTGAAAGAGAGAGAGGGAGGAGGGAGAGCCCAAGGGTTGTAAAGTGTTAGAAGCATGGGGGAGTGGAGGAGGGGGGCAGCGTGTGTGAGAATGGCAAACGTGCGTGTCTTATTCAACTGAGGCAATAAAGGCCCAAAAGATCAAAACAAAATGTATTGGCAAAATGATTCAGATCATAGAAGTTAATCAAATGCTGTGATTAGCTTTGTATGTGTGTGTTTGTGTGTTTTTTCATGTATGCAGTAAGGGCTTCTTGAGGCTTTTTTGGTTGGCTTGAGCAAAGGAATACAGCTGAAGTACAATTTTGTTTCTAGGCCATACAGTGTGGAAGATATTAGCAAAATGATTCAGACAATACAACTAAATCAAATGCTGAGATTAGGTTAAAAGTACTGACACACTGACCCAGGGGCCTAGTCAAATAAATATACCTTTGGCTGAATTTGACTGATGTTGTGAACATAGCAGCAGGAGAGCTCTGGTTAATGCCCCACATGTAAACACCACTCTTTAACCCTTTTCATTTAGCTGACAAAATATGTCACATGTGAATCTCAAACAAACCAAAGAGTAATGGCTTACTATACAATAAAATAACACAAATATTCTTATCTTTGCCTGTTCATGATGTTCTCATCCCTACTCTGACATGTTCTCACTGTTGTGCCCATAGTAGGGAGGCCACTAGGAATGTGTATCTAACAAGACTTTGATGATAAGTAAAGCATGCAGTTATATAGAGGTTGTGTGTGAAATGTGAATTACATATCTCTGTCCTCTCATGTCATTTCAGGATGTATAGAGGGCATGAGTTGAGAGTGTGGATGGAAAAATGAAGCTAAATATCAGTTAGTGTGTTGGAAATGGCAAGAGAAATGTATATATGAAGCATATAGGAAGTCCTGTGTGAGGGTGTGTGGAAAAAAAGAAGCTAAATATCTGTATATTAGTCACTGGGTAATTGGTAGTAATGGCTAGAATTAGTGTGTATGTAAAACCTATAGGCCAGAGAGGCCTTTGTTTTTGTGAGTGCATGTGAAAGAGAGAGAGGGAGGAGGGAGAGCCCAAGGGTTGTAAAATGTTAGAAGGATGGGGGAGTGGAGGAGGGGGGCAGCGTGTGCGAGAATGGCACGTGCGTGTGGGCTGAGCAGCTCTCGTCTTCTCCCTGCACAGCTCAGTATGGAAAATGAAAATATTCACTGTAGAGCTGTTTGTGGACGGATTTGGCTCAAAATTGGCACATCACACCACAATGGTCATGTGAATGTGGATGTCAATTTTCATAACAATCAGACATACTATGGCGTAGTTATTGAACTGTGAATTTGATGTGTTACGATGGTAGTATTGTGATGCATATGAAAAATATTAATTTGTGAAAACCTTAGGATTTTCTCCCTAATCTTAGCATTTCAGAGTCTGCTGAGTATTACAAGGTGTGATTTAAAGGTGATGGAGTTAAAATGCTAGGACTAGTATGAAAATGACAAGTTATATATATTTGATAATAGTGAAAAAGTGGTACATTTTTGCAAAGCACATGTAATTAGAAAGTTGCTAGGAATTCTGCATACAATCATATGAGTGCAAGCATTTCTTGATAAGTGAAAATATGTAGGAGAAATTCTGGATTTTCTAGTATAGCGCCACCTAGTGGTGCAATTCCCTTCTAACATGAGTATGTCTTAGAGGGTGTGTACATGAACATACCATGTCAGTTTCATGTGTATGTACCTATGGTAAGTCTGTCAAATGGCCAATTAATTCAAATAAAAATTAATTAGCTCATGGCGGCCATGTTTTTTGAGTGATGATGTCATCCATGTGTGCCTTGATACCACTTGGGCCCCTGATGATGCGTGTAAAGTTTTGGCTCGATGTGACCAACGGTTTCTGAGATACAGTTTTTCCCATGTTATAGCGCCCCCTATTGGACAATCGTGGCCAGCTTTGACCTGTGACCTTTGAATCATGTGCTCTAACAACTGATAAATTTTCATGAAGATTGGTCAAAGCATTGCTGAGATATAGCTGCTGAAGTCAATTTGGCCACGCCTCAGAGCTATTGATTGACATGTGACAACCAGACTGTATACCAATGTCACAGTTTTGTTGATATTCCTTGATAATGAGATTCTTGTGAATGTTTTGACACCAAGATTGTGGTGAGCAGATGAAAAACCAGGGACTAGTATAAAAAAGTAGGTTTTGCATATTATGCAAATTAGCAAAAAATCTAAGTAGGCGGAGCTTAATGGTTCTTGAGGCTTTTTTGTTTGTCTGGAGCCAAGGAATGCACCTGAAGTGGAATTTTGTTTCTAGGACCTACGGGGTGGGAGATATGAACCCAAACGCAAAATGCTGCGCTATAGCGCCACCATCAGGCCAATTTGGGTGTCTGTACTTTAGCACGGTCCCGCAAACAGACTACACCAGTCTGCCAATTTTGGTCTACCTGGGCCTTACGGTCTAGGCTGCAGTATGCGTTTTATGCGGAGAAAAATAATAATAAGAAATATAGCCGCAAGCGGCGATTGGCGGGTTCACACAAAAAAGGGCACAAAAGCCCAAAGGGTCTTTTAGACCAACAAGTGATATGAAGCTACTTCAGTCCAAAAAATGGACAGATAAAGTAATTTGCAAAAAATTATTCAACTGGGGCAATAAAGGCCCAAAAGATCAAAACAAAATGTAATGGCAAAATGATTCAGATCATAGAAGTTAATCAAATGCTGTGATTAGCTTTGTATGTGTGTGTTTGTGTGTTTTTTCATGTATACAGTAAGGGCTTCTTGAGGCTTTTTTGGTTGGCTTGAGCGAAGGAATACAGCTGAAGTAGAATTTTGTTTCTAGGCCAAACAGTGTGGAAGATATTAGCAAAATGATTCAGACCATACAACTAAATCAAATGCTGAGATTAGGTTAAAAGCACTGACACACTGACCCAGGGGCCTAGTCAAATAAATATACCTTTGGCTGAATTTGTCAGAAGTTGTGAACATAGCAGCAGGAGAGCTCTTGTTAATGCCCCACATGTAAACCCCACTCTTTAACCCTTTTCATTTAGCTGACAAAATCTGTCACATGTGAATCTCAAACAAACCAAAGAGTGATGGCTTACTATACAATAAAATAACACAAATATTCTTATCTTTGCCTGTTCATGATGTTCTCATCCCTACTCTGACATGTTCTCACTGTTGTGCCCATAGTAGGGAGGCCACTAGGAATGTGTATCTAACAAGACTTTGATGATAAGTAAAGCATGCAGTTATTTAGAGGTTGTGTGTGAAATGTGAATTACATGTCTCTGTCCTCTCTTATGTCATTTCAGGATGTATAGAGGGCATGTGTTGAGAGTGTGGATGGAAAAATGAAGCTAAATATCAGTTAGTGTGTTGGAAATGGCTAGAGAAATGTATATATGAAGCATATAGGAAGTCCTGTGTGAGGGTGTGTGGAAAAAAGAAGCTAAATATCTGTATATTAGTCACTGGGTAATTGGTAGTAATGGCTAGAATTAGTGTGTATGTGAAACCTATAGGCCAGAGAGGCCTTTGTTTTTGTGAGTGCATGTGAAGGAGAGAGAGGGGGAGGGAGAGCCCAAGGGTTGTAAAGTGTTAGAAGCATGGGGGAGTGGAGGAGGGGGGCAGCGTGCGTGTCTTATTCAACTGGGGCAATAAAGGCCCAAAAGATCAAAACAAAATGTATTGGCAAAATGATTCAGATCATAGAAGTTAATCAAATGCTGTGATTACCTTTGTATGTGTGTGTGTTTGTGTGTTTTTTCATGTATGCAGTAAGGGCTTCTTGAGGCTTTTTTGGTTGGCTTGAGCAAAGGAATACATCTGAAGTAGAATTTTGTTTCTAGGCCATACAGTGTGGAAGATATTGGCAAAATGATTCAGACCATAGAACTAAATCAAATGCTGAGATTAGGTTAAAAGCACTGACACACTGACCCAGGGGCCTAGTCAAATAAATATACCTTTGGCTGAATTTGTCACAAGTTGTGAACATAGCAGCAGGATAACTCTGGTTAATGCCCCACATGTAAACACCAGTCTTTAACCCTTTTCATTTAGCTGACAAAATCTGTCACATGTCAATCTCAAACAAACCAAAGAGTGATGGCTTATTATACAATAAAATAACACAAATATTCTTATATTTGCCTGTTCATTATGTTCTCATCCCTACTCTGACATGTTCTCACTGTTGTGCCCATAGTAGGGAGGCCACTAGGAATGTGTATCTAACAAAACTTTGATGATAAGTAAAGCATGCTATGTTATATAGATGTTGTATGTAGAGTGTGAATTACATACCTTTGGCTAGAGTTAGTGTGTATATGAAACCCATAGAGAGGCCTGTGTTTTTCTGAGTGCATATGAAAGAGAGAAGGGGATAGTCTTTACCTACAGAGTCTGTTGTTTATGGCCATACCAGGTTTGTTGTTTCTGGGTATACGGTCTAGGCTGCAGTATGCTTATGTATGGCAAAGTCAAAGTGAAATAGGAGTTTGTGTGTTTGCATTTGGCACTGAGGTATGGGTAGGTACAGGTAGGGAAGTGTATTTGTGAAGCATACAGGTAAGCCTGTGTGCGTGTGTGTGTGTGTCTGAGTGTGCATGTACAAAGAATGGGAATAATGTTAGTGACTGAGGTATTGCTAGTTATGGCTAGGGTAGAGTGTATGCAAACTGTATAGGTAGGCTTATGTGTGTGTATGTAATATAGAGAGGGGCAGAGGGGAAAGGACTCTGTGTAATATGTCAACAGGTAGACATGTGTGTGTTTGTGATCCATGTAGGTAATGTTTGTGTTTGTGATGCATAGATATGAGTGTGTGTGTGTTTGGGGGGGGGGGGGGGGGTACATGTTTGTGTAGTGTGGTGTGATTATGTGTAAGTATTGATTAGTTAGAGGTGTATATAGTTAAGGTTTGGGGGGGGTGTTAGGAGGTGTGTGAGAGACTGAGAGTATGTGTTAACTGACAGAGGTTAGTTACTGGTAATTAAAAAGATTGTAGTGCAGAACATTTTGAGGAAGATTCATTTAGGTTTCTCATGGTGTTCCTGTGTGTGCAAGTACAATAGAGAGAGAGATATGTGCATGTTTACTGTAGTTACAGAGGTGTGTGTGTGTGCGTGTGTGTGTGTGTGTGTGTGTGTGTTTGGAACCAATGGGACATTTAAGCATGAACATAAAGTGTAAGTGTAAACATTTTTATTTTTGTGAATTATAAATGTTGTGAAGTTAGGAATGGATCACAACAAACGTTATGGTATTTAAGGACTGAATAAGGTGGGTCTTAAACTGCAGATGTTTGCATAGCATTGGCAGGACATTTGTAGAAAGTAGTATGTTGAGACAAGCCACAGGCTTTGAGTTCTGTATACAAAAGTGTAGAAATGTGTTTGTTGGAGAGTGTCTAGATGTTGTTTTATGCTGAAGAAGTGGGCAATGGATTTATGTGGAATAATACATTTTAAGCAAAGAATAAATGAGCAGGTTGTTAGTTTTTAGGAATATGTCTGTACATGCTTGTACTTATGAGTGTATGCATATACACTGCATATTTATGTTTATGAACAGTGATGGCTAAGTTACCTTGAAAAAGTAATCCGATTAATGACTACTGATTACTCCTTTTGAAAGTAACTTAGTTACATTACTGATTACTTGATTTTAAACGTAACTACGTTAGATTACAAGTTACTTTAGTAGTTACATTCAGCAGCAAAATTTATTTTTCCAATAGGCTACTCACGTTATTGGAAGTGCATTTTTAACAGTAACAATGTGTTGAAGCAGGTTCAGAAACCGAGGCAGAAACTGCTTAATCCAAAAATCCTGAGGAGGGAAACTTTATTGATAATGCAACCCTGGCGCACGCAGGCCCCGCCCCCCCAGTGTCACTTAAAGGGCCAGACTCGTTGAGTGGCCAAGTGTCCGTTAGTGAATTCACCGTGAGCAGTAGTAGTCGCTACAGTATCTCCTGACATTACGTTTGTGTAGCTGCGCGGTATTATTTGTACATTTATTTGTAAACGTAATACAAGCGAACTGTTCAGTCAGACAGCTATTTGTTGTGAAACGAAATACCATTACAATTTCAACATTTTAAAGTAGGCTACGTTAGTCAAAATTCCAGCACTTTTCAAACGTGGAACACAAAGCAACACTAAAATTCATCAGGTAAATCAGGGATGTCAAAGTCAAATACACCGAGGGCCAAAAACCCAAATTTGCTACAAGCCGAGGGCTGGACTGGGTTGAAATGATTGCACATAGCCTATTGAACCAAGACCGAACACAGTTTATATTATTAAATAATATGGTTCAATTTACCTGATGAATGTATTAAAAAGTATTAAATTTTAATACTTAAATGAATAAAGCAATATTTTCTTATGGATCTGTGAAAAGTGAAATCATTTTTCAACAGGCAAACAGATAAAAACAAACTTCCTTCAAAGAAAAATCACATGTCCTGTACATTAAATGAATAAAGCAATATTTTGTTATGGCTCTGTCAGTAACTTCTTGTCTTTGTGTGTTTCTGAGACGTTTGATAGTGCCTTCTTAGATTATATTCTTTTATTACAGACAAACTTTCTCCACACAGAAGACACACAGGTTTACCTTTTACGTCCGTGAACATGTACTCTGCCTCCCACCTGGCTTGAAACCCCTGTTCTCAGTGTCCACCTTACGTTTAGTCATTTTTGAGGAGGGGGATAGTTGAACGTTGATATCCGCTCTGACTGCTGATACTAAACTAGGTTTATACTTTCGCGAGTGACCGTAGCGCTCGAATCTGCACACCTCGCGCGAACCTAAAAAAGCGAATTATTTGGAATTATTTCTAGTATATGTATAAATATTGAATTTAATTAAGTTTAACGTGCGGGGAAATATTGAAATGGACCTTTAAAGTGACGTACAAGTGCTTGAATTCCACCTTATAAATGTGTATGAATCCTGCAAACACGACCTCACGAATCGACACCGCGCGAGACCCTCGCGCACGGCCGGAGTCACCGCGATTACGTCATTTTCGCCGCGCAGACCCTCGCGCCGCTCGCGACGCGTCAAGTATAAACCAGGCTTAAATCAGGCTATTAATGAACCAGGCTATTAATTATAATGAAGCCGCTTGTGCGCGCTGCAGTGACTTTGCGGGCTACCGTTGCATTGTGGGGAATGTAGTGTTTGTGCGTGCAAAAAACCAGCAGGCGGCTGTGGCTTGCGGGCCGGTTCTATTACTAATTAAATATCTTCCAGGGGGCCATAGATAATCAATTCGCGGGCCAGATCCGGCCCACGGGCCTTGACTTTGACATATGTGAGGTAAATGTTCCTTCCCCTGTTTTTGATGGGTGTTTCTTTATACTACCACGTTACGAGAGGACACTGCAAAAATGACGTGCAAAACGTGCTCGCGCTCTCACAAGGTCGCGCGCAGCGTGCGGAGTCGAGTGCTACGGTCAGACGAAAAAGTAGAACTGAGACAAGAAGAAAGCAAAAATATATATTTACTATGGAAAATAAAAATAGTAACGCACATTTACGTGGATAAGTAACTTTAATCTGATTACTGGACTGGAAATAGTAGCGCGTTATATTACTCGTTACAGAAAAAAGTGGTAAGATTGGAGTAAGTAACACGTTACTGACATCACTGTTTATGAATATATTTTTGTATTATATAACTTCAGAGTTAATGAAATGGTAGTTTCAGTATTTATGAAATGTGATTGAGGGAAAAAAAGATTCTTTTTTTTGTAATGAGCTTTGGAGAAGGGTGGGATTAAATACGTTTTATACTTCTTCCCATTCCTTTCCAAATATGTACAATTGTTTTGTTATCTGTTTTATCATTTGTTTTGTTTTTAGTTTTCCATATTTGAAATAAACATTGAAATTGAAATATGTTGTTTTAAAGCAGTATATATCCTAGTGAATCATTTGCACTTTTTATTTATGTCAGATTGAGCAGTTATACTTGAATAAATGTTATAAATTGAGTTAACACACTGAAATTGGTAATTGTTGTTGTAGCTAATTTTATTATTGTGTTTTGATAAACAGGTGAGATATGCAGAATGGTGGTGCCAGAAAGTAAAACTGCAGTTTGCAGATAAATAGTTCATTATCATCAGGTTCTCAATAGTGTTTCAATTCAAGGGGGGTCGTGAAGATTTATGTTCACTAGGGGGGGGGCATGACAGAAAATAATTGAGAACCACCGTTTTAAACCAACATGGGAAATGTGTTTTTAGAAGTGGGAAACAATGTAGCATTTAAGAACATTAAATAAACCTTAGATTTCAGAAATGTAGGTGAGTCATTGCACAGGCATGGGTAAGGGAAGAAGCAACAAAATGTTTAAGCATATGGAAGGTTTAATAACAAAAATATGCAAAAAGAATCATACACAACAATTGCAATTGTGTAATAATTAGTGCAAATAATACAAGTAAGAACAGTGCAATAATAATTAAACACAAGAATCGTGCAGTTAAATACAAGTAATTAAAGGCATAAGTAATTAAAGGCTATAATAAATAAAAAGTCTTACATTTGAGCAAGTTTAGGGTGTGGGGGTTCCAGCAAGGTCCTTGTCGGAGAAAGCGGCGAGCAATTCGTCTGAAACATCAGGGCATTCGTGGGCATCTATAACAACTTCAGCGCTAGTGGAAGGGGTTGGTGCAGGTTCGGTGTGACTGTGAGTAATTTCAGTTACTTGCATGTCCTCATCAAAAGAGACGGAGAACTGCGACTGTGTTAAGAAGTGTTCTTCTAATTCGTCCTCTTGAGTTAGTTTCAGATTGTGCGCGGTGAAATATGCAGCGAACGTTTCTGGACTTATTTTGAGGTCCAAAATTCCGTTATTTGTTGTCAGCATCATCGTGGCACGAAAGAATTGTTCGTACGAATTTGTCTTCTGGTTTAGTTTGCATTTTTCGCAGCGATGAAACTTTGACCGTGCGTCAAATGTGTCCTGTTTGCTTCCACAGAAGAAACACTGCGTACTGGTTTGAATTTGCAGTGCTCTAACTGTTCCCGTTGCTGAACTTAGTCTTGGGTCTAAACTGGCGCAAGTTGTGTCCGGTACGTCCAGGTCGGCGATGAGCTCTACTACGGTGTCGAAAGTGGTTGTGAGTTGCACCTGGCCTTGGTATTTTCGGGTTGACAAGTCTGTCAAACGGTACGATTTTTGGAGTTGTACTGCATTCATGTGCTTCTCCCACAACTGGAGAAGTATCTCTGCTGTGCCATCGAAGATCGTACAATTCCGAAGTTTCTTTTCGGATCCTCGCACTGTGACTGTCCGGCAAGTAGAGGCGATGGCGATGACTTTCGCTTCCAAGACGGCGATCTGCAAAGTAATTTGAAATGGCATATTGAGTTAAAACGAATTAAGGAATGTCGTAGAAAAAAAAAAAAAAAAAAAAAAAAAAAAAAAAAAAAAACCATTTTAAGATTGAGTTATGTACCTTTTGTCCTGGTGGCATGGTGCTAAGTTGGTGCAGGGCAGTTTTGGTTTGAGGAGGGGGTGGTGTAGCCGTAAACGGCACGGTGGTGACCGATATGTCTGTTCGGTCAGAGACCACAACGTCGAACTCCGACGTGTTCCGAAAACCTGTAAAATATAAAATTGTTGGTTAGAAAAAAGGAAACAATATTAAAGTGCACGGACATTTTGAGAATGAGTGTAAATTACTTACTTAGTGCCTTTTTAACATTTGTTAAGCAGACTGCGGTACCGTTCTGTGCAGCTTGAAGAAATGCCCTCCTTTTAGGAGGACTGAATATCACTGCGTCATGAAAATCCTCACGACCTGTTTGCAATACTGCATTAAACATTTGTATATTATTAGCTGACCGTTTCATTGGAGAGACGGAGTGTATATATCCTGTTACAATGTTTTTATCGTCTCTTGCTTTCGTTGGAGTAGCCATGCTGTCGCAAAAAAATTATGTAGTAAAGAATGGTACTATAACGCGGGAGTACAGGGAGGTACTCAAAACGAACGCGGAAAACTCAACGCGTGGGAAAAAAAAAACAAAGGCTCAACCGTAAGGAGACGGGAGAATAAACAAACGTAACTGAAATAGCGCGGATGAAAGCGACGCGCAAACGAAACTGAAAATGCCAGGGAAGGAAGCTGGCCAGCAGGCAGAAAACGCCGCAAACAAAAAATCCTTCGCAAAAATAAAGACAAAATGACAGGAAGAGAAATAGGCTTGTGAAAACTTGAGAATGGTCACGGAGCGACGCAGGAGAGAAATCTCGAAGGAGAGCAGGAGACAAACAGAGAGAGAGAGGTGATGAGACAGTAACAAAGAGAGACGTAACCACAGGGAATGAGGATACCGGCTGAAAGCGCATAGAGAAACCACAACGAATCAACAATGATCCGTTTCCCAAAGTTTCCTTAAGAAGCCTACAAACAGCTGAAACGGGTTATTGCTCATTACGTGCAGAAAGTCTAGGACTTTCTAAAACCTAGAATTAAGGTTTTCTAAGACTGATTAATTACATACCTTTGCATGCGACACACCTGTCACTGCGCCAGTCGTTGTCGGAGGCAATTGGCGTCTATTGTCTTGATAAACACTTGAAGGCTTAAAGCTACGGATATAAAATCCACATTGCATCCGACGTGAAGCGATTAATTGTTTTGTTGTAGATGGTTCAAAAATGTTTATGTAGGCTAAATAAATTATATGGATGCATTAAAGTGAGTCTTAAAATAGATAGGTTTGATCAGGTATGCATGATGTGTAGAATTGCTTTTGTCAGGCGTCTGGGGTGGGGAGTTGACAGGTGCGCCTGAGAAGTTGATATATATATATATATATATATATATATATATATATGCGTGTGTGTGTGTGTGTGTGTGTGTGCACTGCTTAAGTTGTAAATCAAACGATGCCGGAACGCAAACAGCGGTATGAGACACGGGTCACCGAGGCCGACACCGGATCGCACACAAAACGCAACACTTAGGCGCACAAATGTCAAAATAACAAGCCAATTCGTTTTTATAAATTACTTTTAAATGATTTACGTGTGTTTTATAAGTGTTTTAAGTGCAGAATCGTTTCCATATTCGTTATTTAGTATATAACTTGGGACTCAACCACACTCGCACCTGCCTCAATAACATCTCCACTGCCGCTGCCTTCATTTGTTTCAACACAAAATATTTCCCATCAACCATTTCTATTTTTTATTGTAAAATGTAATAAATAATTTTACTTTTTTATTAACGAAATATGTGTGGATTTCCAAATAAAAATTAGTCGGCTTGTAGTTTGTAAAATAAGGTTCCTTACATTGACAATTCTCAGGCGCACCTGTCAACTCCCCCCCCAGACGCCTGACAAAAGCAATTCTACACATCATGCATACCTGATCAAACCTATCTATTTTAAGATTCACTTTAATGCGTCCATATAATTTATTTAGCCTACATAAACATGTTTGAACCATCTACAACAAAACAATTAATCGCTTCACGTCGGATGCAATGTGGATTTTATATCCGTAGCTTTAAGCCTTCAAGTGTTTATCAAGACAATAGACGCCAATTGCCTCCGACAACGACTGGCGCAGTGACAGGTGTGTCGCATGCAAATGTATGTAATTAATCAATCTTAGAAAACCTTAATTCTAGGTTTTAGAAAGTCCTAGACTTTCTGCACGTAATGAGCAATAACCCGTTTCAGCTGTTTGTAGGCTTCTTAAGGAAACTTTGGGAAACGGATCATTGTTGATTCGTTGTGGTTTCCCTATGCGCTTTCAGCCGGTATCCTCATTCCCTGTGGTTACGTCTCATCACCTCTCTCTCTCTGTTTGTCTCCTGCTCTCCTTCGAGATTTCTCTCCTGCGTCGCTCCGTGACCATTCTCAAGTTTTCACAAGCCTATTTCTCTTCCTGTCATTTTGTCTTTATTTTTGCGAAGGATTTTTTGTTTGCGGCGTTTTCTGCCTGCTGGCCAGCTTCCTTCCCTGGCATTTTCAGTTTCGTTTGCGCGTCGCTTTCATCCGCGCTATTTCAGTTACGTTTGTTTATTCTCCCGTCTCCTTACGGTTGAGCCTGTTTTTTTTTTCCACGCGTTGAGTTTTCCGCGTTCGTTTTGAGTACCTCCCTGTACTCCCGCGTTATAGTACCATTCTTTACTACATAATTTTTTTTTGCGACAGCATGGCTACTCCAACGAAAGCAAGAGACGATAAAAACATTGTAACAGGATATATACACTCCGTCTCTCCAATGAAACGGTCAGCTAATAACATACAAATGTTTAATGCAGTATTGCAAACAGGCCGTGAGGATTTTCATGACGCAGTGATATTCAGTCCTCCTAAAAGGAGGGCATTTCTTCAAGCTGCACAGAACGGTACCGCAGTCTGCTTAACAAATGTTAAAAAGGCACTAAGTAAGTAATTTACACTCATTCTCAAAATGTCCGTGCACTTTAATATTGTTTCCTTTTTTCTAACCAACAATTTTATATTTTACAGGTTTTCGGAACACGTCGGAGTTCGACGTTGTGGTCTCTGACCGAACAGACATATCGGTCACCACCGTGCCGTTTACGGCTACACCACCCCCTCCTCAAACCAAAACTGCCCTGCACCAACTTAGTACCATGCCACCAGGACAAAAGGTACATAACTCAATCTTAAAATGTTTTTTTTTTTTTTTTTTTTTTTTTTTTTTTTTCTACGACATTCCTTAATTCGTTTTAACTCAATATGCCATTTCAAATTACTTTGCAGATCGCCGTCTTGGAAGCGAAAGTCATCGCCATCGCCTCTACTTGCCGGACAGTCACAGTGCGAGGATCCGAAAAGAAACTTCGGAATTGTACGATCTTCGATGGCACAGCAGAGATACTTCTCCAGTTGTGGGAGAAGCACATGAATGCAGTACAACTCCAAAAATCGTACCGTTTGACAGACTTGTCAACCCGAAAATACCAAGGCCAGGTGCAACTCACAACCACTTTCGACACCGTAGTAGAGCTCATCGCCGACCTGGACGTACCGGACACAACTTGCGCCAGTTTAGACCCAAGACTAAGTTCAGCAACGGGAACAGTTAGAGCACTGCAAATTCAAACCAGTACGCAGTGTTTCTTCTGTGGAAGCAAACAGGACACATTTGACGCACGGTCAAAGTTTCATCGCTGCGAAAAATGCAAACTAAACCAGAAGACAAATTCGTACGAACAATTCTTTCGTGCCACGATGATGCTGACAACAAATAACGGAATTTTGGACCTCAAAATAAGTCCAGAAACGTTCGCTGCATATTTCACCGCGCACAATCTGAAACTAACTCAAGAGGACGAATTAGAAGAACACTTCTTAACACAGTCGCAGTTCTCCGTCTCTTTTGATGAGGACATGCAAGTAACTGAAATTACTCACAGTCACACCGAACCTGCACCAACCCCTTCCACTAGCGCTGAAGTTGTTATAGATGCCCACGAATGCCCTGATGTTTCAGACGAATTGCTCGCCGCTTTCTCCGACAAGGACCTTGCTGGAACCCCCACACCCTAAACTTGCTCAAATGTAAGACTTTTTATTTATTATAGCCTTTAATTACTTATGCCTTTAATTACTTGTATTTAACTGCACGATTCTTGTGTTTAATTATATTATTGCACTGTTCTTACTTGTATTATTTGCACTAATATTACACAATTGCAATTGTTGTGTATGATTCTTTTTGCATATTTTTGTTATTAAACCTTCCATATGCTTAAACATTTTGTTGCTTCTTCCCTTACCCATGCCTGTGCAATGACTCACCTACATTTCTGAAATCTAAGGTTTATTTAATGTTCTTAAATGCTACATTGTTTCCCACTTCTAAAAACACATTTCCCATGTTGGTTTAAAACGGTGGTTCTCAATTATTTTCTGTCATGCCCCCCCCTAGTGAACATAAATCTTCACGACCCCCTTTGAATTGAAACACTATTGAGAACCTGATAATAATGAACTATTTATCTGCAAACTGCAGTTTTACTTTCTGGCACCACCATTCTGCATATCTCACCTGTTTATCAAAACACAATAATAAAATTAGCTACAACAACAATTACCAATTTCAGTGTGTTAACTCAATTTATAACATTTATTCAAGTATTACTGGTCAATCTGACAAAAATAAATAAAAAGTGCAAATGATTCACTAGGATATGCATTTTTTTTTATCTGAACACAACATTCAAAAACACAACATTGGTTGCATATAACCTTCTTTTGAAAATGGTCAATATTTTTTAACATTTGTTTGTGCAGCATTGCTTGTTTAGCTTATCAGAACAGAAAAAGATGTACTAAATTTGAATTAACTTTGAACATTTTATCCATGAGGAAGACAATTAAAAAGCCTTTAATCTAACATTTCAAACTGTCACATCAGTTTGGGCTTTTTAAAAATGTAAAACAATTAACTTTCACAATATATCACATCAATTCTATATGACTGTATTTGACTTTTAGTTTTGCTAATACTATCCCTAGTTTTACTATTTGTTTGGCCCGATTTTTTTAATTGCGTCCCAAAACCAATTCTACACGCATACCTGATCAAATCTATCTATTTTAAGACTCACTTTACTGCATCCATATAATTTATTTAGCCTACATAAACATTTTTGAACCATCTACAACAAAATAATTAATCGCTTCACGTCGGGTGCAATGTGGATTCGACATAAATAATAATAAATAATACAATAGGCGCCAATTGACTCAAACAACGACAGGCGCCTCGTGAGTGACAGGTGTGTCGCATGTCACCGAGGCCAACAGTGTCACCGGATCGAACACAAAACGCAACGGCGCACAAATGTCAAAATAACAAGCCAATTCGTTTTTGTAAATTACTTTTAAGTGATTTACGTGTGTTTTATACGTGTTTTAAGTGCAGAATCGTTTCTTACCTTATTAGTTGTTTAGTATATAACTTGGGACTCAACAACACTCGCACCTGTCCCAATAACATCTCCACTGCTGCTGCCTTCATTTGCTTAAAGTCTCGGTTGTTTAGTAGTACAATCGGATGCATTTTTTTGTAAGAAAGGAAAGCAAGTTTGACTGTCTTGTCGACATATTGATATATATATATATATATATATATATATATATATATATATATATATATATATATATATATATCAATATGTCGACAAGACAGTCAAACTTGCTTTCCTTTCTTACAAAAAAATGCATATATATATATATATATATATATATATATATATATAAATATATATATATATATATATATGCAAGGGTAATGCATTATATAAATGTAGTACACTAAATCTTAAAAAATAATATGTTTACAAGGAATCTCTATAGGTCTTTTGAGACAATGGCGTCCACACATAGATATCAGGTGGTGCTAAAGCCACCAACTCTGCCTTTTATCAACGAAAGTGCCCTTTTGAAACTTCGGTTTTTATTTTATTTTTTATTATTGTTATTATTATTATTATTATTATTATTATTATTATTATTATTATTATTATTATCATCATCATTTGAAAACTTGAGCGATTAAAAACACTAGGACTCCAAGCACAAGAAAATGATTTCACGTTGGGATTAGAGAGCAAACAGTGCGATTTGACTTGATGTGTATGTGACCTGGCTGGTGGGGCACGGGAGAAGAAGTCTATCTGTGACCGTGTGTGCTGTGCTGAAGACGCTTCCTTCCACTCGCTGAACTGAACTGCTGCTGCAGGGCATCTGGTGTTAAAGGAAGAGAGAGGTCGGGTGTGTGCGAGGTGGGGGCTCATTTCAGGGCATTGATTTTAATCTCTCAGGCTTTCAAAAGATCATTTCAAACCGACCTCAGTAAAATGATGATGATGATAATAATAATAATAATAATAATAATAATAATAATAATAATAATAATAATAATAAAAACGAAGTTTCAAAAGGGCACTTTAGTTGATATATATATATACAACTAAAGTGCCCTTTTGAAACTTCGTTTTTATTATTATAAATAATAAATATGATCGAGGCAGACAGTTCCCGGCACCCTTCACCCTGTTCCGGCAGGATCCGGCTCAAATATTTTCGTATATATATATTTGAGCCGGATCCTGCCGGAACAGGGTGAAGGGTGCCGGGAACTGTCTGCCTCGATCCGGTAACTTTCAAGCCTACTAATTATAAGTTATGAAGAAATCTGTCTGCGTTGAACCAATTAATTGAACAAATAATTCTATAAAAGACATTTTTAAACACAAAATCCACATTCTGGTTTCTTAAATCACTTAAGAGCTCTCCCTTTTAGCGATGCCTTTCCGCGTCTCCCCCATAAAGCATCCGCCCACCCCACACGGCCCTAGTCCAAAGTCATGGGCATTTTTATTATTATACACAAAAATATAATAAAACAACAGAAATAAATTGCAAATCAGTTTTACGGTTTATGTGGGTCATTTATTAAAAAATAAAATTATTTATTACATTTTACAATAAAAATAGAAATGGTTGATGGGAAATAGTTTGTTATATAAATATCAGACAAAAGCGCCAATTTGTCAAAATAACAGTGATCAATATGTCGACAAGACAGTCAAACTTGCTTTCCTTTCTTACAAAAAAATGCATCCGATTGTACTACTAAACAACCGAGACTTGAAGCAAATGAAGGCAACAGCAGTGGAGATGTTATTGGGGCAGGTGCGTTGTTGAGTCCCAAGTTATATACTAAACAACTAATAAGGTAAGAAACGATTCTGCACTTAAAACACGTATAAAACACACGTAAATCACTTAAAAGTAATTTACAAAAACGAATTGGCTTGTTATTTTGACATTTGTGCGCCGTTGCGTTTTGTGTTCGATCCGGTGACATTGTTGGCCTCGGTGACATGCGACACACCCACCGGAGTGGGCCACTTTTTTCAGCCCGGGAGTTTCATGCCCAAATCCGGCCCAAAATTATTTTCCCCTCCCAATCAGCCCAAACTAGAGATTGACATGAGCCAGCCCATCGGGAATCCTCCCGAATCTCCCGATTAGCCACTCCGGCTCTGGACACACCTGTCACTCACGAGGCGCCTGTCGTTGTTTGAGTCAATTGGCGCCTATTGTATTATTTATTATTATTTATGTCGAATCCACATTGCACCCGACGTGAAGCGATTAATTATTTTGTTGTAGATGGTTCAAAAATGTTTATGTAGGCTAAATAAATTATATGGATGCAGTAAAGTGAGTCTTAAAATAGATAGATTTGATCAGGTATGCGTGTAGAATTGGTTTTGGGGCCCAATTTAAAAAATCGGGCCAAACAAATAGTAAAACTAGGGATAGTATTAGCAAAACTAAAAGTCAAATACATTCATATAGAATTAAAGTAAGTTTAATTAAAGTTACAACTCGTACGTTTTTTTTCCAAGTAGGCTATAGATACTGTTTGTAGTACCTGGAAAGATCATCATATATTTATATCATAGTAGATGGTTCTAAACAGCAAGGGTAATGCATTATATAAATGTAGTACACTAATTATTAAAAAATATGTTTATAAGGAATGCCTAAGATGTTTTGAGATGTGTTTTATAATATCATCATCTTGGAAGAGTTTTATATTTTCATGTACAAAATACCCATTATGTTTTTGTGTTGAAAAATAAAATTATACTGTGTGGATATTGTGTGTCTTCATTTTTCAGGGAGATGTATTAAGCAGTGCAAATTATTAACATTTACTTGGAGTTTTTATGTGTAAAACGTGTACTAGGTTTTTACCAGTAATTTTTAATCAGAATATAACTAAGTAAAAATACTTGCTTTCAGTGTAAAACGTGTACTATGTTTTTTGTTAAGTAAACCCCACTCCATATGTTTTCAGTGTAGTAGCAAAAGGCACACATTATGCTTTCGGCGCATGTCTTAGTGGAAATCGTTACGCGATATTTTTTCTGGGTGAACACCAGTTAGGCCTACGTAAACGTTATAAATGTACTTTTACTAACTGATGGTAATTCTTATATCATATTAAAGTATGACCCAAGTAGGGACAATATAAAACAAGTAGTTTAATTAAACGTCGTTTGAATTGCATTACTACGGTCTCTGATCCAAACAATCATCTGGGCGTTTCTTCCCATGTACCCTGTTCCGGTCGTAATCCTGCCCAGCACGCAAGAGTTAGTCCATTGTGCCTTGGTGAGGTAAGATATCGTTTGTGATCTTTAACTAATGTAAGATATGATAATTGTCAGAAAGGTTTTTTTAAGATGTTGTCTTCATGTTCGTGTGTGTGGTTAATTGTACTGTGTCTACATGTAGTGAGGGACATAATGGACTAAAAGGATTAAAGCATGTTATAATGTGGTTAAAACGCGTTCCGTTCACCTCGCTGGGTGCGTGTCGTGCTAGCTAGTCAGTTTCGACAATTTGAACGGTCTTGTTTTTGAAGTAGTTGGATTTTTGGTCTTGTTTGTGGTGGTGAATTGTATTTAGATACAGTTTTAGTGTGGGAAATGGCTAATAGGATAAAGAATGGAAGCATATGGTGAAACTGCTAACATGGTACGTTAACGTGGTTACGCCAGCAAGGCGTTTTGTGTGTTCAACTTAAAGTGCATTTCATCGCGTATTTTTGTATTGTGTACCTTATTGTCGGTATATGCATATCCAAAGTTTATTGTAACTTTAAAATAGTTAAGTATTGTATAAGTGTGACGAAGAATGGGTTTGTGGTTACAGTAAAATGGCGTGTGGTTTTTTAACTTAATGGCCATGTTGCAGAGATACAGCCAAGTTATGGTGTAACAGATTAAAGTGGTAATGTCGAGCACGATAGCGCTCGCTACGGAATATGGAGCTAATGTGGTTGTAAGTTTGAACATTGTACAATGAACGTCTACATGTACTGATGTGTAAATGTGCAAGCAGTTGATTCATTTACACATTGAGTTTTATGCTGGTATGGTAAGATATATTTTATGGTCTTTAACTAATTTAAGATGATTGTTTTTTAAAGATGCTGGATTTATTTTCTTGTGTGTGGTTAATTGTACTGCGTTTACATTTAGTTGGGGATTTAATGAGCTAAATAAAAAATTAAACCATATGTTATAATGTAGTTAAATATATGGTGAAACTGCTAACATGTTGCGTTGCCGTGGTTGTGTGATCTGTCTATGGTTATTTGCGCTTCTTGGTAAAAGTTTCAGTGAGTCTGTAGTTAAAATTCAACCAGATTCGAGTTACGCACCGCTGCGTTAATATAGATGTGTCCAGATATTAGTGATGGGACATCTGAAGCTACGCTTCGAAGCGTGTACCGAGTTAAAAGGGGCGTGTCCGATGAAGCCCCGCTTCGGAGCTTGTGTTAGATTGAGCAAAATCACGTGATCAGCAACAAACGAGGCCTCGCATTACATCGGCCACGTCATTGCTTCATTTTGCGTATCGTTTTTCAAAATAAAAGCGCTATGAACCCTGTTGCTTCGTGTTGTAGAAGGTGGTTAAATTTAAAATCTGGAACGTTCTAAATTCTTTTTGTTTGATCAGGATGTACATCAGATTCACACATCAAAAACAGACTAAAAACCATTGGAAGAGGCAAACCTTATTTGTAATGTTAAAAACATTTTACATTTGGCAGACGCCCTTATCCAGAGCGACTTACATTTTATCTCATTTTTATATAAGTGAACAATTGAGGGTTAAGGGGCGCCTCAGTCATGGCCTCAGGTCTGGGAATCGAACCCACGACCCTCCGGTTACAAGATCAGTTCCATAACCACTTCCCTTCCCTAACCACCCGGCCATGACTACCAAACCAGATCTAGATCCCCCAAGAAGCAATTATTTAAAACACATTTTGTTTTTTTTTAAATCACTTTCTAACTCAAAATATTCAGTCTGCCTCAACAACCACTCAATTCCCAATATAGTAAAGTACAACATATCTTCATTGTCAAATACGTTCATGACATACAAGAAAACCCAACACAACCACTAATGGTCAAGGATTAGATTGGCTACAAATCATTTTAATAATTAAAACATGACAATTAAGTATGATTTAATTGATTCTCCTGTTACTAAACATGAGTTTGATGGAAACTTTGACAATATTGCATTTACAAATTTTTGAAAGTATGATCCAACTGAATGACGAGGCTGTTACAGTTTCACCAGCAGATGTCACTAGTGAGTGATGAATGAAGCCTCGAGTAATGAACCTTTTTGCAAAGCAAAGGGTTGGAAAGCTTCATTGCTTCAAGAGGCTTCATTTGCCCATCACTACCAGATATGTATTAATATCTCAGCGATACAACATCGCAGACACATGGTTCAAACATTTTCGGAAACTGCAAGCTGGGCGAGTTGAAAACATGCCCATATATGGTTTGTAGGTTCGTGTGTCACTAAGATTTATTGTCCTTTCCAGTGTGACTGCCCTCTCCTGGTGTGATTGGGAGATTCCATTCATTCTACTAAGCTAGCTGGCTGGCTAGCTACCAAGCTAGCTAGCTGACTGGCTAGCTACCAAGCTAGCTAGCTGACTGGCTAGCTAACAAGCTAGCTAGCTGACTGGCTAGCTAACAAGCTGGCTGGCTGGCTGGCTGGCTAGCTACCAAGCTGGCTGGCTGGCTAGCTACCAAGCTGGCTGGCTGGCTAGCTACCAAGCTGGCTGGCTGGCTGGCTGGCTAGCTACCAAGCTCGCTGGCTAGCTACCAAGCAATATGAATTCATATTTTCAGGTTTAGGATCATATCATTTATTTATGCAATACTCTAAGTCTCTAATGTAACCTCATTAGGATGAGAGCTGAGATTGTTCTGAACATTTTGGTAGGATATATATAGGTAAAATGCTATAATTAAGTATGTTTAGACACAAATGTATGAAAATGTGCTTAAACAGCAAAAAAAGTCCTAGTCCTGGGAGGGTTAATGTAGGTAATGACATTGATTCATGTAGTTTAGTAGTAGTGTGGTTCCAGATTATCTTGAATTATGTACTGTCTGCAATTGTTTAGGATTATTTCTGTGAAAGAGAGGAAAAGCAGTTTGTAAGTCACCTGTGCTAAATGTAATGTAAATTTAAATATAGGCAATTGATAATACTGTGTCATTATATTCTCTTTGTTTTCAGGAATGTGTTTGTGAAAGACTATTGAAAGAAGAAATTGAAGGTATGTTTTAAGCAATTAATGAAAATGAATTATTTGATGTTCCATGTAGTTCACTTAGTGTATTTCATTGCGTAGTTTAAGTATAGTTCACTTTATTGTCTGTATATGCATCATTCTCTAGGTGTATATTCATTGTATAATTTCAAGGTTTATTGTTACATTAAAAAAGTTAGGGATTGTATACGTGTGACGAAGAATGGGTTTGTGGTTACAGTAAAATGGGGTCTGGTTTTTGTGTAGCAGATTACAGACTGCAGATGCTCACTCTGTCTTCAAACGTAGACTGTAGACCTGTTTGTTCAATTTTTAAATGCACTAACTCAGCAGATATCATTTGCTGTTCTTAAATTGTATGTCTATCTGTCTATGGTTATTTGTGCTTCTTGGTAACAATGTAACTACAGTTTCAGTCAGGATGTAGTTAATGTATATGACATTGATTCCTGTAGTTTAGTAGTAGTCTGGTTCCAGAGTATCTTGAATTATGGAGTGTGATTATTTAGGATGATTTCTGTGAACAGATGCAAAGCACTTTGTAAGTCACTCTGGATAAGAGTGTCTGCTAAATGTAATATCAAATTTGATCAATTGTCTATATTTAAATTTACAATATGTTGTCTGTCATTATGTTTATATTTTCAGGAATCTGTTTGTGAAAGACTGTAGAAAGAAGAAATTTAAGGTATGTTTTATGCAATTCCACATGTGTAGGGTATTAGCCTATATATTTAATCAATTATTGTTGATGTATACTTCTATAAATGCACATGTATTATAACTAAGGCTAAATATAGAAAAGTGTAAATACTTCTTTAGAGCACTGTTTTATTGTTTGCATGCCTTCAAGTATTGTAATAATGGTGTTTATTATTTATTACCAAGTATTCTTGTGTCTGATTTATAGTTTCACTGTTGTGTAACATGCTAACTAAATGACCATATGCACTTGATTAATTCTTACTATTGCAGTAAGAAAGAGTATTGTGTACAGGCTCTATTGTAACATGAACATCTATGTTAAACCTGGTAAAGAGGTTGTTGGGTGCACAAAATGGAATCATACAGCTGATGTGCCAATGATGAAGCAAGAATGTCTTGGATGAAGACCTGCTGGATGAAGATGCATACACAAAACATTTGTAACCAAAGTAGAAAATCACATTCATTTTAGTGTTAACTATTGAATAAGTAGGTCATGAGATCCTAGGATTTGCTGTAGTGTTGTGTAAAGTCATGTAGGTATATTTAATCACTGGCCACTCACTTTAAATGAACTAAAAGAAAATGAGTACATTTTACTATATTCAAATGTTTTGACTGCAGCTAACATGTACTATACTACATGTGCTATACTTATTGCTGTAGTGTAAAGCCATGTAGGTGTATGTAATCACTGAGCACTCACTTTATGAACTAAAAAGAAAGTTGATACATTTCACCATATTCTCAAAACATTTTGACTGCAGCTAAAGCTTTTTTGTAAACAAATCAGTCATGGTGGTATTTAATATTTCTTTTAGTAATGTTTTGTTACTGTTAATGTTAGTAATGTATATTTGGTGATGGTTTTCTTTGTGTAGATTTGTTGTATATGTATTGCTTATTTCAGTATGGCATGCGAGTACATCAAGGCACTGAGAATGTTATGTTTGTGTTCAGATGCCCCGCACTAAAGCATCCCGACGGTCAGCTGCTGCCAAGAAGAGGATGGAGAAGAGGGTTGTGGCTCACACTGACGGGGTTATGCCTTCATCCCCTGACAAAAAGGTCCTGACTGACGCTGTTCCTGTGAGCCACAGTCCACCTGAGGCACAAGATGCACCTTCATCTCAGACTGACGGGGTTGTGACTTTATCCCCTGACGAAAAGGTCCTGACTGACGGGGTTATGCCTTTCCCCATTGATAAAAAGGCGGGGTTGCTCCCTGGTAGTAACCCCAGCAGCGATATAACTATTGCCTTCGGGCCGCAGCCTTTACCAGTTGCCTTCGGGCCGCAGCCTTTACCGATTGCCTTCGGGCACAAAGCTCACAAAACTTTTGAACATTTACATGAACGTGTACCTTT
The DNA here is from genome assembly GCF_052324685.1 of Brachyhypopomus gauderio. Lineage (NCBI taxonomy): Eukaryota > Metazoa > Chordata > Actinopteri > Gymnotiformes > Hypopomidae > Brachyhypopomus > Brachyhypopomus gauderio. Next base: position 348,386 of record NW_027506946.1, read on the forward strand.
AACTGTTTCTGATGAATATCCTGAATTTAAGATGCTGAGAGGTTCTTTTCATCAAGCTCATTCAAGGTTTGGTATTAATAATAACAAGCAGTGTGTTGCAAATAGTGTAACTGCTATCATGACCGCCAAAGTAAAAAATGTGCAGACTTGGACAGTGAGAGACCTGGATGATGTTCTGATAAATGGTGACAGACTCTACAGCAGCATTAAAAAAGCAGGCAGAATTCGTGATTCATTAGGCTATTTGTATGTCACAGACTTGCCAACTGAGCATACTTTATATGATTACAAGTTTTCAATAAATTGCCATGATGAAATGTTTTGTGGTAAGTTCGGCGTCACCGATTATGGAGAGTTAAAGCACGTGCTCATGTCACATGACGAAGCAATAAGGAGAGTGTTTATGCAGTTTGATGCGTGTTTGTTAAACATCAAAGAGAGTACATGCGCTATCGTTAAAGAGGGCTGCTTATACGTACTTATTGATTCTCATTCTCGAGACGAACATGGTGCATATACAGAAATTTCAGGTACGAGTGTTGTCGCATACCATGCCAACATTGACTCTTTGCTGAACTACATTATGGTCCTAGGTATGTCATTGTGTGCTGAAGGTACAGAATTTGAAGTCACTGGAGTTGTTGTGAACATGACTGGCAGAAGCAAAGCGGAAGAGAAAACACAAGGTGGGTTGTCTATCACTACACACCGAGAACTCTACAGCAGTGTGCTAAAACGAAATCGTAACATAAATGAAACTAAGAAAGGTGACGCATTTGACCGTTCACAACCCTGTAGCAAAGCAAACGTGCAAAGTAAACGCAAAGCAGCTGAAAATGATTCCCAGGTGAAAACAGTACCCGAATTGCATGTTGGTAAACGAATGAAGCATGTAAACAACCTTACCGATGTATCCATGAGAAATGATAGCGACGTGCTGATTGGCGAAACACACCATGAATACTTTCAGTTTTGTCCATTGACGGTGAAACAGCAGAAGATGTTATGTTTAAGGCAAAACGTTGTGTACATCGAACATGCTCGTAGAGACCTGATCGTGCCAGTATCGATGGGTGATCCTTGTGAAACCAAAACTATCGCTGGTGACGGCAACTGTTTTTTCCGATCACTGGCATTTGCAATTAGCGGAAGCGAGAAAGAACACAGAAAAATACGACGTGCTGTAACTACAGAAATGGAGAGAAACGAATCTAAGTACATTAACTGTCTTCGACAAGGATTTTCATCTGTTGCAAATTATCTTGCTACTTCCCGAATGAAATACGTGGGAACCTGGGCTACTGAAGTTGAAATACAAGCTGCAGCCAATCTTCTTCGTGTGAATATTCTTATATTTACTAGAAATACGTGGCTAAAATATTCATCGTTCAATAGTTGCGACCAAGATGTGGGAATATACCTCAAACATTGTAGCGAGTCTCATTATGAAGTAGTGACGTGTGTTAAAGTGCCTGATGGACAGACCTGTGCCACACTATGTTTACAGAGATGTGACAGCAGAAAATCAGAAACAAAGTGCAATCGCTCTGAACTTGAGAAACGGAGAATCAAATATGGAACAAGCCAAGAGAAAAGGGAGGAAAAGATTCAGAGAACATTGAAACGATATCGTGAAAATGAAATATACAGAGATATCGTCAAAACACGTAGCAGTGTTGAATACGCAACGAATTTGCAACATAAAGAACGGAATAAACAATTAAGCATAAACAAATATGCAACGGATATGGAACACAGAGGAAAAGTTAAACAAGCAAGTGTAAACAAATATGCGACGGATATGGAACACAGAGGAAAAGTTAAACAAGCAAGTGTAAACAAATATGCCACTGACATGGAACACAAGGAACACGTGAAACAATTAAGTATTAATAAATATTCCACAAATGAACATCACAGAGAGACTATAAAAAGACAGAGTTTTGAAGCTTATCATAACGATCCAGAATTTCAAACGGCTAAGAAACAGAGGAGTATGGAGTGGAGTTTTGAAGCTTATCATAACGATCCAGAATTTCAAACGGCTAAGAAACAGAGGAGTTTTGAAGCTTATCATAACGATCCTCAACATCAAGCAGCTAAGAAACAACTTGGTATTGAGAGGTATAAAACAGACATCTGCTATGCTAATGCTACTAAAAACAGAAGTAAAGAAAGAAAGAACACAGAAAAAAGTAAACACAAAGATATGAACTATGTGACTGAAAAGTTCAGAGAGAAAATAAACACAGGTCCTGAATATGTGTGTTCAGTATGCCACCGGACACTGTTTAAACATCAAGTACTGAAATGCAGAAAAGATACATATCTTAAACGAGCACAAGTGGTTGTGTCTATAGCAGAGAGATGTATTACTGACACATACTTACATAAATGCAGTCGTGTCTGTGATCATGAGTGCAACATTAAAAGTGGACCTGCTGGATCACTGTGGATTTGCTACACATGTCACAGAAAGATTCTTAATGGGAAAATGCCAGAAGAAAGTGTTATGAACAATCTTGCACTAGAACCAATTCCACCTGAACTGCACAATCTGAACTCACTTGAACAACATCTGATTGGGATGAATATTCCATTCATGAGACTTGTGTCTTTACCAAAAGGTGGACAGAATGGTGTTCATGGACCTGTTGTGTGTGTTCCATCTAACATTACAGATGTAACTGAAGTCCTACCAAGAACAGAAAATGTTGATTTGATGATTCGCATAAAACTAAAGAGGAAATTGACTTACAAGGGACACTATGAGTACAAATTTGTTAATACAGAAAAAATAAAGAATGCATTATTGTACCTCAAACAACATAATGACTTTTACAGAGATGTGACATTTAATAATGACTGGGTCAATCCGCTAAATAAAACTGAACATGAAACACAAGAGCCTGATGACACATGTACACAGCATGTTGATGAAGAAAACATTGAGGAGAATAATGAATCTGAAGATGTGGATATAGATGAAACCTTGCACGACAGACAACAGCACGGTATGTTCATGGATACCTGTTTACAACCTGTTGATATTGCGCAAGAGGTTTTCGATCAGCACTTTGATGGCATAATGTCTGTGGCACCTGCAGAAGGTAATAATCCTGTAAGGCTCTTGAACGATCATTCAAATGAGGCGAAGTGTTTTCCAGTTCTATTTCCAAATGGTATGGGTACTTTTCATGACCACAGAAAAGAGAAACTTACACTGAGCAGATACTTGAACACCAGAATACTCAACGCAGACGGACGTTTTGCAAAGAACTTGGATTACATTTTTTATGGTCAATATTTGTCAGAGTTAAATCAGATCATATCAAATGTGTCTATTGCATTGAGAAAAGGACATGATACACGCAACAAACCTGTGATTACATCAGAAATGTTGACTAACAGAGAAACCTTGCAGAACATTTTCAATTTTGATGAAGGGTATAAATTCTTAAGACCTATTCGTGGTACACCCCCTTTCTGGCAAAGTGTTCAAAAAGACCTGTTTGCAATGGTACGACAACTAGGTATTCCCACATGGTTTTGCTCATTTTCATCTGCTGATCTGCGTTGGCCAGAATTATTACAAACCATTCTCAAACAAGAGGGGAGAGAAACTTCTACTGATGATCTAGACTGGTCAGAAAGATGTGCTCTATTAAAAACTAACCCTGTCACAGCAGCCAGGATGTTTGAACATCGATTCCACTGTTTCCTTAAGGATGTGATTATGTCTGAAGCACAACCGATTGGGGAAATTGTTGATTACTTTTACAGAGTTGAATTTCAACAGCGTGGCTCACCTCACACTCACTGCTTGTTTTGGGTCAAAGATGCACCTCAAGTGGACAAAAATGATGATGATGAAGTTGTGTCATTTGTAGATCACTATGTGACATGTGAAATGCCATCAGAGGATGACAAAGAAATGCATGACATTGTTTCCAGTGTACAACAACACAGCAAAAGACATTCAAAATCATGCAGAAAAAAGAAAACAACTTGTCGTTTTAATTTTCCACGCCCACCGAGTAGCAGAACATTTATAACAAGGCGTAAAACTGACAATCCTGAAAAAGATGCTAAAGAGAAAGATGAGAGTTATGTGGAATCAGCCAAAGGTAATAACATGCCTTCAATGGAAAAAGATGTAGCAGAGGCTATCATGAAAAAAGTAAAAGATGCGTTATTGAATACAGATGTTATCTTTGATTCTACTGAGGAGTTATTTGCTTCGCTTGGTATAAGTCAAGAGATATTTGAAGCTGCTTACATCCGAGTGTCCCGAAAAACTACTTTTGTCCTAAAGAGAAAACCAGGTGACATATGGGTAAACCAATACAACAGAGATCTTATACGTTGTTGGAATGCAAATATGGACATTCAGTTTGTAGTCGATGCATATTCCTGCATTGTGTATATAATCTCTTACATTTCCAAAGCTGAGAGAGAGATGGGATTGCTTTTGTCACGTACTCAAAAAGAAGCCACAGAACAAGGCAACCTTGACGCTAAACATGCTTTACGGAAACTCGGAAGTGTATTTTTGCACAATCGTGAAGTTTCAGCTCAGGAAAGTGTGTACCGACTTACTAACATGAAACTGAAAGAAGCCTCTCGCAAAGTGCAATTTATTCCTACTGGTGATAACATAGTGAGAATGAGTGTTCCACTTCATGTAATACAAACGCGAGCTGAATATGACAATGACGATAATCAAAACATATGGATGAACAGCATCACAGACAGATACAGATATAGACCAAAAACGGACGAATTTTTCCAGATGTGTTTAGCCAGTTTTGCATCGGAGTACAGAATATTGTCAAAATCAGAAAGTTCAGCTCGTGATGCCATAAAGTTGGACAAAAGCTTAGGATTCATTAAGAAACGGACACGAACTGATGCTGCTGTTGTGCGATACGCTCGCTTTTCACCCACAAAACATCCAGAGAAGCATTATCAAAGCATTTTGCAATTGTTTTTGCCTCATTATTTGGATTGTCAACTCAAGCCACCAACTTTCAACACTTATGAGGATTTTTATAAGACTGGGTTTATCAAATATTCTGATGAAGAAGTCCAATCTGTCAAAACGATTGTAGACTTAAATATGTCATATTTCGAGAAAGACGCTGACACAATAGACGAAGCTGAAGAACAGTTAATGAGAAACGGTGCAGTGGAAGATGCTTGGGCAGAGATCTGTCCAGAGAATGAACGTGAACGTTTAGAATGTCTTGACAAAAAAGAAAATCCTACTGACGAAACAGAGCAAAATATTTCTGCTGCTGACATACCTGATTTATTACCAACCGAACCACGCTGTGCTATACGAAAAGAGCAAAGTATGCGAAAAGAGGAAGCAATGTACGTGCTTCGTTCACTAAACGAACAACAGTCTGAAATATTTTACAAAATTCGACTTTGGTGTTTAGAAAAGACACTTGGTAAAAACCCGCAGCCGTTTCATGTGTTTATATCTGGTCCAGGTGGTGTTGGAAAATCCATGTTAATCAAAGCAATATACTACGAATCATGTCGCATCCTATCCCGATTGTCAGATAATCCAGATGAGACGCATGTGTTAATAACAGCTCCAACTGGTGTAAGTGCATTTAACATCGACGCTGCAACAATACACAACTGTTTCTCTATATCACCCGAGGCAACGCTACCTTATCAACCGCTTGGAGATGAAAAAATTAATTCACTGAGAGCTAAATTGGGAAATCTACAAATAGTCATTATTGATGAAATCTCAATGGTTGATCACAAACTCTTATCGTATATTCATGGCAGATTGAGACAAATTAAACAACCAGGGGATTATTCTGCTTTTGGAAATGTGTCTATAATTGCAGTTGGAGATTTTTATCAACTTTCTCCTGTGAAAGGAAAATCTCTATATACTGAACCTAAAGGTGTAAATCTATGGCAGAACCACTTTGCATTGGTTGAGCTGTCACAAATCATGAGACAAAAAAACATGGAGTTTGCTCAGTTACTGAGTCGTTTAAGAAAACACAAAAGACAAGATAATTTGTCAGAACATGATGTGAATATTTTGAAACTATGTGAAACAGGTGATGAACTAGACAGTACTGCTCTGTATATTTATGCAACAAATGCTGAAGTGGATGATCACAATGCAAACATGTTGAAGAATGTATGTGCAGACATTACTATCATTCATGCGCAGGACTTTGAAAAGGTTGCAAAAACAGGTCGGCTGGAAAAAATGCATGGACATCATGTTCATACTACCCACACGTCTTTACCAGAATCTCTTCACATTGCCGTAAATGCTCATGTTATGCTTCTTAAAAACATTGATGTGGCAGATGGACTTGTAAACGGTGCATTTGGTACAGTTGCTGAAGTGTGTTTTGATTCTGAAGATGACTTTCCAGCCAAAATATATGTCACATTTGAAAATGAAAGAATAGGAAATAAATTAAGAGCAAAACATCCTTGTTTAAAACCAGGATTTGAAAAAGCCACTCCTATTTTCCCTGAAGAAGAAAGAGTGACAAAAAGTGGTGGAATGCGACGTCAGTTTCCCCTGAAATTAGCTTGGGCTTGCACTGTTCACAAAGTACAAGGTCTTACTGTGGAAAAAGCTGTTGTGTCACTAAAAAAGATATTTGCAGCAGGACAAGCATACGTGGCCTTGAGTCGTGTAACATCTTTGGAAGGGCTTAAGATAAAAGATTTCAAAGAGAGGGCTATTTATGCAAAAGAAGACATTGAACAGTCATTACAAAACATGCCTTTATTTATTGAACCAGTGACAGAGCTGCCATCTCCCTCTGGGTCATACAAGATTCTTCTGCACAATGTTGAAGGACTAACATGCCATGTGGAAGACCTGAGATGTGATACGAGGTACATGGAAGCTGACATTATTTGTGTGACAGAAACTTGGTTACAACCAAATGATTGCAACATTGATATTGAATTATCTGAATTTGCATTCTATAGTAAACCCAGATGTTTTTCATATGACACTAGTCAGGTGATGTTTGCTGACTTGAAGGATCGACAACATGGTGGTGTTGGTGTGTATTATAAACGACATACTGGTTGTAGTATTGTTGATTTACCATGCATTAACATTGAATGCCTGCAGTTCATCCTACCTCAGCTGAATACAACAGTGGCAGTTCTGTACAGACCTCCTTCCTACAATCTGGTAATGTTTCAAAATAACCTGATACACTTGATTTCTCATATTGACAGGTTCCCAGGAAGAAAAGTGATCATGGGAGATTTCAATGAAAATCTTTTTGTAACAAGTACAATCAGTAATACTATGCAACTCCATGGGTTTACTCAGGTTATAAGAGAACCAACAACTGAACATGGCACTTTGATTGATCATGTCTATATGAAAGATGTTTCTGCAGAAGATGTCAGTGTTTCTGTTATGCCAACATATTTCAGTTTTCATGAATGTGTTATACTGAACTGTTTTCATTAATCTTCAATTTCAGCTGAATACAACAGTGGCAGTTCTGTACAGATCTCCTTCCTACAATCTGGTAATGTTTCAAAATAACCTGATACACTTGATTTCTCATGTTGACAGGTTCCCAGGAAGAAAAGTGATCATGGGAGATTTCAATGAAAATCTTTTTGTAACAAGTACAATCAGTAATACTATGCAACTCCATGGCTTTACTCAGGTTATAAGAGAACCAACAACTGAATATGGCACTTTGATTGATCATGTCTATATCAAAGATGTTTCTGCACAAGATTTCAGTGTTTCTGTTATGCCAACATATTTCAGTTTTCATGAATGTGTTATACTGAACTGTTTTCACTAATCTTCAATTTCAGTTACTTAACGTTTGCTGACACTTTGCTGACACTTTGCTGACACTTTACTCACAATTTGGTGACACTTTGAACTAAAACTTTTTATTATCTTAATTCTAAATTATCTAAATATCTTAATTTCCCTGAGGGAAACCTCCCAAAGGGATCAATAAAGATCTATCTATCTATCTATCTATCTAAAGTGAGGCACAACTTGAAGCGTCCACGATGTGGGGGGGTGGGGGATACAGGGGGTAAACTATCTGGACGGCCTCTTGTGGGAACAGACTAAGGTGCTGAGAGTGTCCTATTAACTGGTTCACAGCATTTTATTTTATTGTGTATATTATTTATTTTATTTTTTATTTTATTATGTGAAAAGTATTCATATAAAATACAGGCCAAATATTTAACAAGGCAAAACAGTTCTCAGATCATCTATCAAAGGTCTGTTGACAAAAATCACACTTCAGGACTGAATCCACAGGTAAGACAATTTCCAACAAGCACAAGACCTGTGCATTTAAATTCACATCTAATCCTGCACAAACCAAAATTCCTGATTAAAGGCTGGACCTATTGGTCAGAATTTAAAGTGCTGCCTACATGTCTGCAGAGGTGTCAATTCCAGGTTCAGAAAGTAAAAGTCCTAACCAGGATTTTGCTCAAGCTTACTAGATTTTCTAATTAGTGCAATCCAGATAAAATTAGTGGAATCAACACAATCCAGGAAGCCTGAGCAAAATCCTGGTGAGGACTTTTACTTTCTGAACTTGGAATTGACACCTCTGCATCTCTGGGAACCTGGTGTCATACAGGAAAGGCATGAATGTCCTGCCAAGTGTCATCATTCTAACTACATACTACTGTCCTTCTAAGTGTCATCATACTACAGGGACAAGTTGCAGTCAACTACCAAGGATGTGACATCAAGCACATATGGAATGATTTGCGTGCTATCACAGATCATAGAGATGGACAAATTTTGATCTGCTGCATTCAGCAGGTAAGATGTGCTATTGTGATTTGGTGACAAATAACTGTATGTACAGTTAAACTACCATTGTACTGTGACAGGTTCACATTAACCATGTCTGTGTCTGATGTGCTCAGATCTTTATGGATGGTTCCTTCACACATGGCATGTGGTCTTGATGGCATCATGACCATGTTACAGTGATGCACTGTAGGACCATGTTACAGTGACCTACCAATGATGTAACATCTAGCACATGTGGATTGACAGTCATTCTTATCACAGAATTAAAAGGTGGACAGATATGTGATACAGGTGTTCCTGCTGCAGGTATGCTAAACATATTTCATATTCCTTTAGAGATCAGACAAACACCTTCACTCTAACTGTCACAGCTGCACCTTAACTATCTCTCTATTTGATGTGCTCAGATGATTCTTCAGGAGAATTCAGTCACACAAGTCCTTCCTACCTGAGGCTCAACTTCCATATTGGAGAGACTGTGACTACTAGCTGGGCCGCCCAATGGAGGATGGGTTCCCTTTTGATTCTTGGTCCTCCCAAGGTTTCTTCCTAATCATGCCAAGGGAGTTTTTCCTTGCCACTGTCGCCCCTGGCTTGCTCATTAGGGATATGGACCCATGCGCTTGTAAAGCTGCTTGCATACTGCACATAGAGGTATATAGATGTCTACACATATTGTGATTACTAACTACAGGTCTGCTTTGAACTCAATAACAAAATTTAAATTTAGTGTGGACTGTATTATTATCTGATGTTTATTTTATTTGCTGTGAACCAGTACAGGGCACCTCAGCTCCTTAGTGAGGGATTATTACAATAGTTGTACTATAAATTATTATTATTATTATTTTTTTATTATATTTATCTAGATCAATATTTTTAATGAAATGGACTCAAATAAACAGACTGAACATGAAACGATTTGCATTGTATTGATTGTCAGTTATAAATAAAATACATTATGTTTCTAAAGAGGTTCTCTTGTGTGTTATTATATTGACAATTTGCACTGGTCTCAAATAAACAGAGCCCAAATATGAAAATATATTTGCATTGTTGTGTTTGTCAATATATATAATGTTCTGACAATTTTATGTAAATGAAAATCACATACACACTTGTTGTTTTTAGGAAATAAGGATTAGGGTTAGATACAATTATATGCAACATTTTAGTCAGTTTTCAAACACACATACTCTTAAAGCCATTTTCTATACATGACTAGGACCCATAATTCCAGATGTAACGTACCAAAGTATATAAGAGCATGTCTTTGTGGCATATTTTTTAAGTGAGTGAGTAAATGTAGGAAAATATATCAACCTATTTGAAAATGGCTTTCTGGCTTGGTGAGTGTGCATGTGTGTGCACTGGATATATGTGCATGACCATGTGCGTGCATGCATCAGTGTCCACATAAGTCTATGCACATGTGTGTGTTTGAGTTATCAGGACCAGAGGCCTTAATCACTTTGAGCATGTGAGGTGAAATAATCAGAGGTGGACATTACAGGTTCAGAAAGTAAAAGTCTTCACCAGGATTTTACTGAAGCTTGCTAGATTTTCTAATTAGTGCAATCCAGGTAAAATTAGTGGAATCAACACAATCCAGAATGCCTGAGCAACATTCTAGTGAGGACATTTACTTCCTGAACCTGGGATGCCCACCTCTGGAAATAAGCCTCTTGAATGCAGATAATTAGTGCACATAGCCAGTATAAAGAGACCTCCACATATCATGAGTGATTATGAGAAATGTTGAAAACATTGACCTATTTACCTTTAAACAATGTGCTGTATTTTGGAAGGGAAAAGTCTAAAAACTATATGTGCATTTCAAATTTTGTCTCACAGCTCCATCTACTGGCCAAATAATTTGCAACTTTTGACACTTGCATGAAAGAGGTTTGTACAGTACAGTGTAGTTAGTGTCTGATGGGGCCTGCACATGTCATCAGTGATGAATAGAAACCTTTAACAAAGCTGTTAGGACAGATTTGCACATTTTGACCTTTTGACTAGCGGTACCTTTTATTTTATATGATCAGAAAAGCATTCATTTACAATACAGGCAAAACCAACACAATCAAGTAGTCAAGTTATTTTGTCCATAGAAGAATGAGGACATCATCACAGTTCAGGACTAATCCACAGATCAGCAGATCATCCTACAGGCAGTAAACATGGACACTGCTGCATATATAGATGGACCCAGTCAACAAATAACAGGCCATTGAGGCACTAAAGACAAAAATACATTGTATTGTAAAAAATGATTCAGATCATAGAACTAAATCACATGCTGAGATCAGCTTTGTGTGCGTTTGTGTGGTGTTTCATGTGAGCAATTGTTTTCAGTCAGTTTCGGTGTTTGGCCACTAGATGGAGCCCAAGTACTATCATACTGATATCTCATTAATCTCAGTAATGCAATGACATTTTGGTGAATTAAAAGGTTCATTTCTGGTCAGGCAGTGCACTTTTTGTTATGAGATGTAATTGCAATCTTATAGATCTCATTGATCTGAATCATACAAGACCAATTACTTGTCTGTATTCTTTATAACAAGATTGCAGCCTGAGTTTTTATGATTTTCTAGGTTTTTGGGTACTGTAGCGCCTCCGACAGGCCAATTTGACACAAACGTGGCCTACCTCACAAGGACCTCAGTGTATAAAAGCCTTTCAAATTGGGAGTTGATCACTTACATGGTTTATGAGTTATAGCAATAAAGGTCATTTATGGCATGGCCAGAAGGATATAATGGAAAAATTGACCAATCAGACAAATAAAAATGCAACATTTTTTCCATATTTAGTTAACTACAGTGTCTACAGATTATGACTATGCCATTTTTGCCATCATTGGATCAAATTCCTAGGACTAGTTCTTAAAGAGCTATTTTCAAACAATTGATGAATGTGACAAAAGTATGCATTTTTTAATAGGACTTGTAATTGCAAAGTTGTCAGGTCTACTGCAAGGTATAAAAAGAAACAAGTTGCATGTTCCTAAGTGAAAATTTGGAGGAGTTATGCATGATTTTCACAAATAGCGCCACCTAGTGGCCAAATGTTTCAACACTGCACAGTATGACACATAGTCCTGGGATATGCACAGTGATGAGGTTTCATGTTGATTGGCCAATGGTAAGTCTGTCAAATGGCCAATTAATTCAAATAAAAATTAATTGGCTCATGGCGGCCATGTTTTTTGAGTGATGAGGTCATCATTGTGTGCCTTGATACCACTTGGGCCCCTGATGATGCCTGTAAAGTTTGGGCTTGATGTGACTAATGGTTTCTGAGAAACAAATTTCCCCATGTTATAGCGCCCCCTATTGGACAATCGTGGCCAGCTTTGACCTGTGACCTCTGAGTCATGTGCCCTAACAACTGATAAATTTTCATAAAGATAGGTCAAAGCATTGCTGAGATATAGCTGCTGAAGTCAATTTGGCCACGCCTCAGAGCTATTGATTGACATGTGACAACCAGACTGTATACCAATGTCACAGTTTTGTTGATGTTCCTTGATAATGAGATTCTTGTGAATATTTTGACACCAAGATTGTGGTGATCAGATGAAAAACCAGGGACTAGTATAAAAAAGTAGGTTTTGCATATTATGCAAATTAGCAAAAAATCTAAGTAGGCGGAGCTTAATGGTTCTTGAGGCTTTTTTGTTTGGCTTGAGCGAAGGAATCCATCAGAAGTGGAATTTTGTTTCTAGGCCCTACGGTTTGGGAGATATGGACCAAAACGCAAAATGGTGCGCTATAGCGCCACCATCAGGCCAATGTGGGTCTCTGTGCTTAAGCACGGTCCCGCAAACAGACTACACCAGTCTGCCAAGTTTGGTCTCCCTGGGCCTTACGGTTTAGGCTGCAGTATGCGTTTTATGCGGAGAAAAATAATAATAATAATAAGAAAGAAGAAAAAACCTAACAATAACAATAGGTTTCCCACACTACGTGTGTGAACCCTAATAATAATAAGAAAGAAAAATCCGAGCAATAACAATAGGTTTCCCACACTATGTGTGTGAACCCTAAAGAAAGAAAAATCCGAGCAATTACAATAGGTTTCCCACACTATGTGTGTGAACCCTAATAAGAAAAATCTCAGCAATTACAATAGGTTTCCCACACTACGTGTGTGAACCCTAAATATAGCCGCAAGCGGCAATTGGCGGGTTCACACACGAATAGGCCTCTTGGCCTCAATAGGCAGAGGCCCAAAAGGTCCTTTAGACCCTAAATGTGAAAAGAAGCTGTTTGAGTGGAAAAAAATGCACAAATAAATTAATGTGCAAAAAAAGGTTCAATTGGGGCACTAAAGGCCCAAAAGGATCAAAATAATGTGTATTGGGAAATTGAGTCAGATCACAGAACTAAATCACATGCTGAGATCAGCTTTGTGTGTGTTTGTGTGGTATTTCATGTGAGCAATAGTTTTCAGTCAGTTTCGGTGTTTGGCCACTAGATGGAGTACTACCATACTGATATCTCATTAATCTCAGTAATGCAATGACATTTTGGTGAATTAAAAGGTTCATTTCCGGTCAGGCAGTGCACTTTTTGTTATAAGATGTAATTGCAATGTTATAGAACTTATTGATCTGGATCATACAAGACCAATTAATTGTCTGTATTCTGCATAACAAGATTGCAGCATGAGTTTTTATGTTTTCTTAGGTTTTTGGGTACTGTAGCGCCCCCGACAGGCCAATTTGAACCAAACTTGGCATACCTCACAAGGACTTCAGGATATAAAAGCCATTCAAATTGGGAGTTGATTGCATACATGGTTTATGAGTTATAGCAATATAGGTCATAAATGGCATGGCCACAATGATATAATGGGTAAATGGACCAATCAGATAAATAAAAATCCAACATTTTTTTACTCAGTTTTTACCTACAGAGTCTACTGATTATGCTCATAGCAATTTTTCCATAATTGGATCAAATTCCTATGACGAGTTTGTAAATAGCTATTTTCAAACAATAGATGAATGTGACAAAACTATGCATTTTTTAATAAGACTTGTAATTGCGAAGTTGTCAGGTCTACTGCAAGGAATAAAATGAAACAAGTTGCATGTTCCTAAGTGAAAATTTGGAGGAGTTATGCATGATTTTCACAAATAGCGCCACCTAGTGGCCAAATGTTTCAAAACTGCACAGCAAGACACATAGTCCTGAGATATGCACACTGGTGAGGTTTCATGTTGTTTGGCCAATGGTAAGTCTGTCAAATGGCCAATTAATTCAAAAAAAAAATTATTGGCTCATGGCGGCCATGTTTTTTGAGTGATGATGTCATCATTGTGTGTCTTGATATCACTTGGGCCCCTGATGATGCCTGTAAAGTTTTGGCTTGATGTGACTAATGGTTTCTGAGAAACAGTTTTTCCCATGTTATAGCGCCCCCTATTGGACAATCGTGGCCAGCTTTGACCTGTGACCTCGGAGTCATGTGCCCTAACAACTGTTAAAATTTTATGAAGATCGGTCAAAGCGTTGCTGAGATATGGCTGTTTAAGTAAATTTGGCCACGCCTCGGAGCTATTGATTGACATGTGACAGCCAGACTATATGCAAATCTCAAAATGTTTTTAAGCAACTTTGATAATGAGATTCTCCTGAATATTTTGACACCAAGGTTGTGGTGATCCGATAAAAAACCAGGGACTAGTATAAAAAAGTAGGTTTTGCATATTATGCAAATTAGCAAAAAATCTAAGTAGGCGGAGCTTAATGGTTCTTGAGGCTTTTTTGTTTGGCTTGAGCCAAGGAATCCATCAGAAGTGGAATTTTGTTTCTAGGCCCTACGGTTTGGGAGATATGGACCAAAACGCAAAATGGTGCGCTATAGCGCCACCATCAGGCCAATGTGGGTCCCTGTCTCTATTTCTCTCATTGCACACCTGCTGCACCTTGCTGGCAAGTTTGGTCTTTCTGGGCCTTACGGTCTAGGCTGCAGTATGCGTTTTACAGGGGGAAAAATAATAATAAATATAGCCGCAAGCGGCAATTGGCGGGTTCACACACGAATAGGCCACTTGGCTTCAATAGGCAATAGACCCAATAGGTCCTTTAGACCCAAAAGAAGCTGTTTGAGTGGAAAAAATGCACAAATAAATCAATGTGCAAAAAAATGTTCAATTGGGGCACTAAAGGTCCAAAAGGATCAAAATAATTTGTATTGGCAAAATGATTCAAATCACAGAACTAAATCACATGCTGAAATCAGCTTTGTGTGTGTTTGTGTGGTATTTCATGTGAGCAATAGTTTTCAGTCAGTTTCGGTGTTTGGCCACTAGATGGAGCCCAAGTACTACCATACTGATATCTCATTAATCTCAGTAATGCAATGACATTTTGGTGAATTAAAAGGTTCATTTCCGGTCAGGCAGTGCACTTTTTGTTATAAGATGTAAATGCAATGTTATAGAACTTATTGATCTGGATCATACAAGACCAATTACTTGTCTGTATTCTGCATAACAAGATTGCAGCATGAGTTTTTATGTTTTCTTAGGTTTTTGGGTACTCTAGTGCCCCCGACAGGCCAATTTGAACCAAACTTGGCATACCTCACAAGGACTTCAGGATATAAAAGCCTTTCAAATTGGGAGTTGATTGCATACATGGTTTATGAGTTATAGCAATATAGGTCATATATGGCATGGCCACAATGATATAATGGGAAAATGGACCAATCAGATAAATAAAAATCCAACATTTTTTTAATCAGTTTTTACCTACAGAGTCTACTGATTATGCTCATAGCAATTTTTCCATAATTGGATCAAATTCCTATGACTAGTTTGTAAATAGCTATTTTCAAACAATAGATGAATGTGACAAAAGTATGCATTTTTTAATAGGACTTGTAATTGCAAAGTTGTCAGGTCTACTGCAAGGAATAAAAAGAAACAAGTTGCATGTTCCTAAGTGAAAATTTGGAGGAGTTATGCATGATTTTCACAAATAGCGCCACCTAGTGGCCAAATGTTTTAAAACTGCACAGCATGACACATAGTCCTGGGATATGCACAGTGGTGAGGTTTCATGTTGTTTGGCCAATGGTAAGTCTGTCAAATGGCCAATTAATTCAAATAAAAATTAATTGGCTCATGGCGGCCATGTTTTTTGAGTGATGATGTCATCATTGTGTGTCTTGATATCACTTGGGCCCCTGATGATGCCTGTAAAGTTTTGGCTTGATGTGACTTATGGTTTCTGAGATACAGTTTTTCCCATGTTATAGCGCCCCCTATTGGACAATCGTGGCCAGCTTTGACGTATGACCTCGTAGTCATGTGCCCTAACAACGGTTAAAATTTTATGAAGATCGGTCAAAGCGTTGCTGAGATATGGCTGTTTAAGTAAATTTGGCCACGCCTTGGAGCTATTGATTGACATGTGACAACCAAACTGTATGCAAATCTCAAAATGTTTTTAAGCAACTTTGATAATGAGACTCTCCTGAATATTTTGACACCAAGCTTGTGGTGATCCGATGAAAAACCAGGGACTAGTACAAAAAAGTAGGTTTTGCATATTATGCAAATTAGCAAAAAATCTAAGTAGGCGGAGCTTAATGGTTCTTGAGGCTTTTTTGTTTGGCTTGAGCCAAGGAATCCATCAGAAGTGGAATTTTGTTTCTAGGCCCTACGGTTTGAGAGATATGGACCAAAACGCAAAATGGTGCGCTATAGCGCCACCATCAGGCCAATGTGGGTCCCTGTCTCTATTTCTCTCATTGCACACCTGCTGCACCTTGCTGGCAAGTTTGGTCTTTCTGGGCCTTACGGTCTAGGCTGCAGTATGCGTTTTACAGGGGGAAAAATAATAATAATAAATATAGCCGCAAGCGGCAATTGGCGGGTTCACACACAAATAGGCCTCTTGGGCTCTGTAGGCAAAAAGAAGCCCATAAGGTCCTTTAGACCTGAAAGTGAAAAGAAGCTGTTTCAGTGGGAAAAAGGCATAATTACATCAATGTGCAAAAAAAGGTTCAATTGAGGCACTAAAGGCCCAAAATAATCAAAATAATGTGTATTGGCGTTTTATTTTTTAGAGAGGCCTGTGTTTTTGTGAGTGCATGTGAAAGAGAGAGGGGTGGAGGCATCGCCCTTGGGTTGTTCGAAGGACGGGGGAGTCTGGAGGGAGTGGAGGAAGGGAGGGCACTCAGCGTGTGTGAGAATGGCCAGCGTGCGTGGTTTAGCAGTTCTCTGCTTAGGCCCTACAGTGTGGGAGATATTGCCAAAATGATTCAGATGTCTTAGAGGGTGTGTAGATGAACATACCATATCTGTTTCATGTGTATGTACTTATGTTAAGCCTGTGAAATGGCCTAAACCAATTAATTGGTGAATGGTGGCCATGTTTTTTGAGAGATGATGTCATCAATGTGTGCCTTGATACCACCTGGGCCCCTGATGATGCATGTAAAGTTTTGTCTTGATGTGACTAATAGTTTTTGAGAAACAGTTTTTTCCATGTTATAGTGCCCCCTATTGGACAATCGTGGCCAGCTTTGACCTGTGACCTCTGAGTCATGTGCTCTAACAACTGATACATTTTTATGAAGATTGGTCAAAGCGTTGCTGAGATATAGCTGTTTAAGTAAATTTGGCCACGCCTCAAAGCTATGGATTGACATGTGCCAACCAGACTGTATGCAAATCTCAAAATGTTTTTAAGCAACTTTGATAATGAGATTCTCCTGAATATTTTGACACCAAGATTGTGGTGATCCGATGAAAAACCAGGGACTAGTATAAAAAAGTAGGTTTTGCATATTATGCAAATTAGCAAAAAATCTAAGTAGGCGGAGCTTAATGGTTCTTGAGGCTTTTTTGTTTGTCTGGAGCCAAGGAATGCACCTGAAGTGGAATTTTGTTTCTAGGACCTACGGTGTGGGAGATATGGATCAAAACGCAAAATGGTGCGCTATAGCGCCACCATCAGGCCAATATGGGTCTCTGTACTTGTGCTCGGTCTTGCAAAGAGACTACACCTTTCTGCCAAGTTTCATGGTTGTAGGATGTATGCCATAGGCTGTAGTTACAGTTTTAGATTATTATCTAAGCAATTATAATTGCCAATATAGCCGCAAGCGGCAATTGGCGGGTTCACACACGAATAGGCCACTTGGCTTCAATAGGCAATAGACCCAATAGGTCCTTTAGACCCAAAAGAAGCTGTTTGAGTGGAAAAAATGCACAAATAAATCAATGTGCAAAAAAATGTTCAATTGGGGCACTAAAGGCCCAAAAGGATCAAAATAATGTGTATTGGCAAAATGATTCAAATCACAGAACTAAATCACATGCTGAGATCAGCTTTGTGTGTGTTTTTGTGTGGTGTTTCATGTGAGCAATAGTTTTCAGTTCATTTCAATGTATGGCCACTAGATGGAGCCCAAGTACTACCATACTGATATCTCATTAATCTCAGTAATGCAATATGACATTTTGGTGAATTAAAAGGTTCATTTCTGGTCAGGCAGTGCACTTTTTGTTATAAGATGCAATTGCAATGTTATAGAACTTATTGATCTGGATCATACAAGACCAATTACTTGTCTGTATTCTGCATAACAAGATTGCAGCATAAGTTTTTATGTTTTCTTAGGTTTTTGGGTACTGTAGCGCCCCCGACAGGCCAATTTGAACCAAACTTGGCATGCCTCACAAGGACTTCAGGATATAAAAGCCTTTCAAATTGGGAATTGATTGCATACATGGTTTATGAGTTATAGCAATATAGGTCATATATGGCATGGCCACAATGATATAATGGGAAAATGGACCAATCAGAAAAATAAAAATCCAAAATTTTTTTAATCACTTTTTACCTACAGAGTCTACTGATTATGCTCATAGCAATTTTGCCATAATTGGATCAAATTCCTATGACTAGTTCTTAAAGAGCTATTTTCAAACAATTGATGAATGTGACAAAAGTATGCATTTTTTAATAGGACTTGTAATTGCAAAGTTGTCAGGTCTACTGCAAGGAATAAAAAGAAACAAGTTGCATGTTCCTAAGTGAAAATTTGGAGGAGTTATGCATGATTTTCACAAATAGCGCCAACTAGTGGCCAAATGTTTCAAAACTGCACAGCATGACACATAGTCCTGAGATATGCACAGTGGTGAGGTTTGATGTTGTTTGGCCAATGGTAAGTTTGTCAAATGGCCAATTAATTCAAATAAAAATTAATTGGCTCATGGCGGCCATGTTTTTTGAGTGATGATGTCATCATTGTGTGTCTTGATATCACTTGGGGCCCTGATGACGACTGTAAAGTTTTGGCTTGATGTGACTAATGGTTTCTGAGAAACAGTTTTTCCCATGTTATAGCGCCCCCTATTGGACAATCGTGGCCAGCTTTGACCTGTGACCTCGGAGTCATGTGCCCTAACAACTGTTAAAATTTTATGAAGATCGGTCAAAGCGTTCCTGAGATATGGCTGTTTAAGTAAATTTGGCCACGCCTCGGAGCTATTGATTGACATGTGACAGCCAGACTATTTGCAAATCTCAAAATGTTTTTAAGCAACTTTGATAATGAGATTCTCCTGAATATTTTGACACCAAGGATGTGGTGATCCGATAAAAAACCAGGGACTAGTATAAAAAAGTAGGTTTTGCATATTATGCAAATTAGCAAAAAATCTAAGTAGGCGGAGCTTAATGGTTCTTGAGGCTTTTTTGTTTGGCTTGAGCCAAGGAATCCATCAGAAGTGGAATTTTGTTTCTAGGCCCTACGGTTTGGGAGATATGGACCAAAACGCAAAATGGTGCGCTATAGCGCCACCATCAGGCCAATGTGGGTCCCTGTCTCTATTTCTCTCATTGCACACCTGCTGCACCTTGGTGCCAAGTTTGGTCTTTCTGGGCCTTACGGTTTAGGCTGCAGTATGCGTTTTACAGGGGGAAAAATAATAATAATAAGAAAAATCTCAGCAATTACAATAGGTTTCCCACACTACGTGTGTGAACCCTAATAAGAAGAAAAAACCCGACAATTACAATAGGTTTCCCACACTACGTGTGTGAACCCTAATAAATATAGCCGCAAGCGGCAATTGGCGGGTTCACACACGAATAGGCCTCTTGGCCTCAATAGGCAGAGGCCCAAAAGGTCCTTTAGACCCTAAATGTGAAAAGAAGCTATTTGAGTGGAAAAAAATGCACAAATAAATCAATGTGCAAAAAAAGGTTCAATTAGGGCACTAAAGGCCCAAAAGGATCAAAATAATGTGTATTGGGAAATTCAGTCAGATCACAGAACTAAATCACATGCTGAGATCAGCTTTGTGTGTGTTTGTGTGGTGTTTCATGTAATAGTTTTCAGTCAGTTCTGGAATATGGCCACTAGATGGAGGCCAAGTACTACCATACTGATATCTCATTAATCTCAGTAATGAAATAGGACATTTTGGTGACTTAAAAGGTTAATTTCTGGTCAGGCAGTGTACTTTATGTAAAAAAAAAAGATTCAGTTGAGGCAGTAAAGACAAAAGGTTCAAAATAAATTGTATTGGCAAAATGATTTAGATCACAGAACTAAATCACATGCTGAGATCAGCTTTGTGTGTGTGTTTGTGTGGTATTTCATGTGAGAAATAGTTTTCAGTCCGTTCCGATGTTTGGCCACTAGATGGAGCCCAAATACTACCATACTGATATCTCATTAATCTCAGTAATGCAATATGACATTTTGGTGAATTAAAAGGTTCATTTCTGGTCAGGCAGTGCACTTTTTGTTATAAGATGCAATTGCAATGTTATAGAACTTATTGATCTGGATCATACAAGACCAATTACTTGTCTGTATCCTGCATAACAAGATTGCAGCATGAGTTTTTATGTTTTCTTAGGTTTTTGGGTACTGTAGCGCCCCCGACAGGCCAATTTGAACCAAACTTGGCATACCTCACAAGGACTTCAGGATATAAAAGGCTTTCAAATTGGGAGTTGATCACTTACATGGTTTATGAGTTATAGCAATAAAGGTCATTTATGGCATGGCCACAATGATATAATGGGAAAATGGACCAATCAGAAAAATAAAAATCCAAAATTTTTTTAATCAGTTTTTACCTACAGAGTCTACTGATTATGGTCATAGCAATTTTTCCATAATTGGATCAAATTCCTATGGCTAGTTTATAAATAGCTATTTTCAAACAATTGATGAATGTGACAAAAGTATGCATTTTTTAACAGGACTTGTAATTGCAAAGTTGTCAGGTCTACTGCAAGGAATAAAAAGAAACAAGTTGCATGTTCCTAAGTGAAAATTTGGAGGAGTTATGCATGATTTTCACAAATAGCGCCACCTAGTGGCCAAATGTTTCAAAACTGCACAGCATGACACATAGTCCTGAGATATGCACAGTGGTGAGGTTTGATGTTGTTTGGCCAATGGTAAGTCTGTCAAATGGCCAATTAATTCAAATAAAAATTAATTGGCTCATGGCGGCCATGTTTTTTGAGTGATGATGTCATCATTGTGTGTCTTGATATCACTTGGGCCCCTGATGATGCCTGTAAAGTTTTGGCTTGATGTGACTAATGGTTTCTGAGATACAGTTTTTCCCATGTTATAGCGCCCCCTATTGGACAATCGTGGCCAGCTTTGACCTATGACCTCGGAGTCATGTGCCCTAACAACTGTTAAAATTTTATGAAGATCCGTCAAAGCGTTGCTGAGATATGGCTGTTTAAGTAAATTTGGCCACGCCTTGGAGCTATTGATTGACATGTGACAACCAAACTGTATGCAAATCTCAAAATGTTTTTAAGCAACTTTGATAATGAGATTCTCCTGAATATTTTGACACCAAGGTTGTGGTGATCCGATGAAAAACCAGGGACTAGTATAAAAAAGTAGGTTTTGCATATTATGCAAATTAGCAAAAAATCTAAGTAGGCGGAGCTTAATGGTTCTTGAGGCTTTTTTGTTTGTCTGAAGCCAAGGAATGCACCTGAAGTGGAATTTTGTTTCTAGGCCCTACGGTTTGGGAGATATGGACCAAAACGCAAAATGGTGCGCTATAGCGCCACCATCAGGCCAATGTGGGTCTCTGTGCTTTGGCACGGTCTCGCAAAGAGACTACACCATTCTGCCAAGTTTGGTGTCTCTGGGCCTTACGGTCTAGGCTGCAGTATGCGTTTTATGCGGAGAAAAATAATAATAAATATAGCCGCAAGCGGCAATTGGCGGGTTCACACACGAATAGGCCACTTGGCTTCAATAGGCAATAGACCCAATAGGTCCTTTAGACCCAAAAGAAGCTGTTTGAGTGGAAAAAATGCACAAATAAGTCAATGTGCAAAAAAATTTTCAGTTGGGGCACTAAAGGCCCAAAAGGATCAAAATAATGTGTATTGGCAAAATGATTCAAATCACAGAACTAAATCACATGCTGAGATCAGCTTTGTGTGTGTGTTTGTGTGGTATTTCATGTGAGAAATAGTTTTCAGTCCGTTCCGATGTTTGGCCACTAGATGGAGCCCAAGTACTACCATACTGATATCTCATTAATCTCAGTAATGCAATATGACATTTTGGTGAATTAAAAGGTTCATTTCTGGTCAGGCAGTGCACTTTTTGTTATAAGATGCAATTGCAATGTTATAGAACTTATTGATCTGGATCATACAAGACCAATTACTTGTCTGTATTCTGCATAACAAGATTGCAGCATGAGTTTTTATGTTTTCTTAGGTTTTTGGGTACTGTAGCGCCCCCGACAGGCCAATTTGAACCAAACTTGGCATACCTCACAAGGACTTCAGTATATAAAAGCCTTTCAAATTGGGAGTTGATTGCATACATGGTTTATGAGTTATAGCAATATAGGTCATATATGGCATGGCCACAATGATATAATGGGAAAATGGACCAATCAGAAAAATAAAAATCAAACATTTTTTTAATCAGTTTTTACCTACAGAGTCTACTGATTATGCACATAGCAATTTTGCCATAATTGGATCAAATTCCTATGACAAGTTTGTAAATAGCTATTTTCAAACAATAGATGAATGTGACAAAAGTATGCATTTTTTAACAGGACTTGTAATGGCAAAGTTGTCAGGTCTACTGCAAGGAATAAAATGAAACAAGTTGCATGTTCCTAAGTGAAAATTTGGAGGAGTTATGCATGATTTTCACAAATAGCGCCACCTAGTGGCCAAATGTTTTAAAACTGCACAGCATGACACATAGTCCTGAGATATGCACAGTGGTGAGGTTTCATGTTGTTTGGCCAATGGTAAGTCTGTCAAATGGCCAATTAATTCAAATAAAAATTAATTGGCTCATGGCGGCCATGTTTTTTGAGTGATGATGTCATCATTGTGTGTCTTGATATCCCTTGGGCCCCTGATGATGCCTGTAAAGTTTTGGCTTGATGTGACTAATGGTTTCTGAGAAACAGTTTTTCCCATGTTATAGCGCCCCCTATTGGACAATCGTGGCCAGCTTTGACCTATGACCTCGGAGTCATGTGCCCTAACAACTGTTAAAATTTTATGAAGATCCGTCAAAGCGTTGCTGAGATATGGCTGTTTAAGTAAATTTGGCCACGCCTTGGAGCTATTGATTGACATGTGACAACCAGACTGTATGCAAATCTCAAAATGTTTTTAAGCAACTTTGATAATGAGATTCTCCTGAATATTTTGACACCAAGGTTGTGGTGATCCGATAAAAAACCAGGGACTAGTATAAAAAAGTAGGTTTTGCATATTATGCAAATTAGCAAAAAATCTAAGTAGGCGGAGCTTAATGGTTCTTGAGGCTTTTTTGTTTGGCTTGAGCCAAGGAATCCATCAGAAGTGGAATTTTGTTTCTAGGCCCTACGGTTTGGGAGATATGGACCAAAACGCAAAATGGTGCGCTATAGCGCCACCATCAGGCCAATGTGGGTCTCTGTGCTTTAGCACGGTCTCGCAAAGAGACTACACCATTCTGCCAAGTTTGGTGTCTCTGGGCCTTACGGTCTAGGCTGCAGTATGCGTTTTATGCGGAGAAAAATAATAATAAGAAGAAAAAAGAAAGAAAAATCCGAGCAATTACAATAGGTTTCCCACACTATGTGTGTGAACCCTAATAATAATAATAAGAAGAAAAATCTCAGCAATTACAATAGGTTTCCCACACTACGTGTGTGAACCCTAATAAGAAAAATCTCAGCAATTACAATAGGTTTCCCACACTACGTGTGTGAACCCTAATAAGAAGAAAAAAGAAAAATTCGAGCAATTACAATAGGTTTCCCACACTACGTGTGTGAACCCTAATAAGAAGAAAGAAAAAACCCGACAATTACAATAGGTTTCCCACACTACGTGTGTGAACCCTAAATATAGCCGCAAGCGGCAATTGGCGGGTTCACACACGAATAGGCCACTTGGGTTCAATAGGCAATAGACCCAATAGGTCCTTTAGACCCAAAAGAAGCTGTTTGAGTGGAAAAAATGCACAAATAAACCAATGTGCAAAAAAATGTTCAATTGGGGCACTAAAGGCCCAAAAGGATCAAAATAATGTGTATTGGCAAAATGATTCAGATCACAGAACGAAATCACATGCTGAGATCAGCTTTGTGTGTGTTTGTGTGGTGTTTCATGTGAGCAATAGTTTTCAGTCAGTTTCGGTGTTTGGCCACTAGATGGAGCCCAAGTACCATCATACTGATATCTCATTAATATCAGTAATGCAATGACATTTTGGTGAATTAAAAGGTTCATTTCTGGTCAGACAGTGCACTTTTTGTTATAAGATGCAATTGCAATGTTATGGAACTTATTGATCTGGATCATACAAGACCAATTACTCGTCTGTACTCTGCATAACAAGATTGCAGCATGAGTTTTTATGTTTTCTTAGGTTTTTGGGTACTGTAGCGCCCCCGACAGGCCAATTTGAACAAAACTTGGCATACCTCACAAGGACTTCAGGATATAAAAGCCTTTCAAATTGGGAGTTGATTGCATACATGGTTTATGAGTAATAGCAATATAGGTCATATATGGCATGGCCACAATGATATAATGGGAAAATGGACCAATCAGATAAATAAAACTCCAACATTTTTTTAATCAGTTTTTACCTACAGAGTCTACTGATTATGCTCATAGCAATTTTTCTATAATTGGATTAAATTCCTATGACTAGTTTGTAAATAGCTATTTTCAAACAATAGATAAATGTGACAAAAGTATGCATTTTTTAATAGGACTTGTAATTGCAAAGTTGTCAGGTCTACTGCAAGGAATAAAAAGAATTAAGTTGCATGTTCCTAAGTGAAAATTTGGAGGAGTTATGCATGATTTTCACAAATAGCGCCACCTAGTGGCCAAATGTTTCAAAACTGCACAGCATGACACATAGTCCTGAGATATGCACAGTGGTGAGGTTTCATGTTGTTTGGCCAATGGTAAGTCTGTCAAATGGCCAATTAATTCAAATAAAAATTAATTGGCTCATGGCGGCCATGTTTTTTGAGTGATGATGTCATCATTGTGTGTCTTGATATCACTTGGGCCCCTGATGATGCCTGTAAAGTTTTGGCTTGATGTGACTAATGGTTTCTGAGATACAGTTTTTCCCATGTTATAGCGCCCCCTATTGGACAATCGTGGCCAGCTTTGACCTATGACCTCGGAGTCATGTGCCCTAACAACTTTTAAAATTTTATGAAGATCCGTCAAAGCGTTGCTGAGATATGGCTGTTTAAGTAAATTTGGCCACGCCTTGGAGCTATTGATTGACATGTGACAACCAGTCTGTATGCAAATCTCAAAATGTTTTTAAGCACCTTTGATAATGAGATTCTCCTGAATATTTTGACACCAAGATTGTGGTGATCGGATGAAAATCCAGGGACTAGTATAAAAAAGTAGGTTTTGCATATTATGCAAATTAGCAAAAAATCTAAGTAGGCGGAGCTTAATGGTTCTTGAGGCTTTTTTGTTTGGCTTGAGCCAAGGAATCCCTCAGAAGTGGAATTTTGTTTCTAGGCCCTACGGTTTGGGAGATATGGACCAAAACGCAAAATGGTGCGCTATAGCGCCACCATCAGGCCAATGTGGGTCTCTGTGCTTTAGCACGGTCTCGCAAAGAGACTACACCATTCTGCCAAGTTTGGTGTCTCTGGGCCTTACGGTCTAGGCTGCAGTATGCGTTTTATGCGGAGAAAAATAATAATAAGAAGAATATAGCCGCAAGCGGCAATGAGCGGGCTCCTCGCAAGTGGCATAGGTACCGACTTGCATGCCTGGGGCGAAGGCATAGTAGATATGGCTAGGCCAGTGTGTATGTGAAACCTATTGGTAGGCCAGTGCATGTGTGTGCATGTGTAATAGAGAGAGAGAGGTTTGGTGTGATAATGTATGTGTTCATGAGTTAGAGCTGTGTATGTGTGTGAGTGATTGCGTATAATGGGCAGTCTTAGTTGTCACAGTGAACTCACATGTCTGACATGACAGTGTATGTGCTCAATTTGTGATGCATACACATAAGTAGGTGTATGTGTGTGTGTGTGTGTGTGAATTAGGTGTTTGTATGTGTTACTCTCTAATGTATGGGTAGGCATGGCTAAGGCAGTGTGTATGTGAAGCTTATAGGGAGGCCTGTTTTTTTTGTGAGTGCATGTGAAATAGAAAGAGGGAGGGGGAGACAGAGACCATGGGTTGTTAAGTGTTAGAAGGTTGGGGGAGTGTGGGGGGGTGGATGAGAGGGGCACTCTGCGTGTGTGAGAAGTGAGTGCATGTGAAATAGAGAGAGGGAGGGGGAGACAGAGACATGGGTTGTTAAGTGTTAGAAGGTTGGGGGAGTGGGGGGTGGGGAGTGGATGAGAGGGGCACTCTGCGTCTGCGAGAATGAGAGCGTGCGTGCCTGCAAAGGCTCTCTACCGCTCCTTGCACTGCTGAGTATGGAAATTGAAAATATTCACTGTAGAGTCATTTGTGGACGGATTTAGCTCAAACTTGGCAAATATCACCTCAATGGTCATGTGAATGTGCATGTCAATTTTCATAAACATAGGACATACTATAGCGGAGTTATTAAAATATGAATTTGATGTGTTATGATGGTACCATTGTGATGCATATGAAAAATATAAATTTGTGGAAATCTTAGGATTTTTTGCACAACATTTGCATTGCATAGTCTGCTGAGTATATCAAGGTGTGATTTGAGGTGATGGAGTGAAAATCCTAGGAGTAGTATGGAAAGTGGAAATTATACATATTTGATAATATGTGAAAATCCGTACATTTTTGTAAAGCACTTGCAATTACAAAGTTGTTAAGGATTCTACGTAGAATCATATGAGTCCAAGTTTGTTGTTTTATGTCATACCATGTGGGCGTAATTCAGGAATTTCTAGTATAGCGCCACCTAGTGGTGCAATTGCCATCATACCCCAGTATGTCTTAGAGGGTGTGTACCTGAACATGCCATGTGAGTTTCATGTCAATTGACATATGTAAAGCTTGTACAGCTTGTGAAATGTGTACTGACAGCTAATTGGTCGATAGTGGTGGCCATATTGGACATATGATGGTGCAGACCTAGGATCTGTCTCAGAGGTGCATGTAGATGATGCATACCAAGTTTCATGTTATTTGGCCAATCGGTGTGTGCAGGAGAGTTTTTTGGCAGTTATAGCGCCCCCTAGGTGTGAATGTGTGCCAAAATGTATGGGCAGGTGTAGACTCCCAACAGGTACATGTATATGAAATGTGGTGTGAATATGTGAAAGTATGCATAAGATACAGCAGAATATGTGCATTTTTGGCGGTGAAATTTTTGCCCCTTCACTTGTGTGGCATGTGGCCACGCCCATGTGCAGAAATGTGCATTTTTTGTTAAAAATTATTAAAGAGCTGACTCTTCTGAACGTTTTGATACCACATATGTGCATGTATGTGAAAAATCCAGGGACAAGTTTGCTCTCAAAAATGTGTGCGATTTTGCATATTATGCAAATTAGCTCGAAAACGAAGTAGGCGGAGCTTATGGGTTCTTGAGGCTTTTTGGTAGGTTTGGAGACAAGGCACATGTATATGAAAGAATTTTAAATTTAGGACATACGGGGTAGTGGCAATTTACTTGAATGCGTTTGCGTGCGCTGTAGCGCCACCTATGGGCGGATTTGGCTGGCGTCTTGCGCCTGAGTAGCGGGAGGGACTACTACCTATTGACCAAGTTTCACGTCTGTAGGCCTTACGGTTTGGGCTGTGCGAACCGTTTTAAGGCAGAAAAAGAATAATAATAATAAGAACATGAAGGAGAAAAATCCTAACAATTACAATAGGCCTCCAGCACCTTTGGTGCTCGGAGCCCTAAAAAAAGAAAGAAAAATCTGAGCAATTACAATAGGTTTCCCACACTATGTGTGTGAACCCTAATAACAATAATACACATATGCATATACACATACAGTACATACATAAAACAGAGGAGCAAAGCCATATAATGAGATTAGAACTATAGATTTCTAGAGAAATCTGGCGTGAGATGATTCTAGCATACCGGTAGTTTTTAAATCTACTTAATAAAGAATAATATTCATTCATAAAGAGAACAACCTTTTAACCACTCCACTTATGGTAGTGAATTTATGGAATCAGAGAAATTCGAACTGAAGTATAATGGTATCAAAAGAAAGAAGTTTGAGATTAATCCAGTTTCTAGTGTCCATGCAAAAACTTTGTAAATATTGAGATGGAAAAACATATGCTCCTGGGATTCATCTTCTGACTTAAAAAAGGTCCATTAATCCACATCAAGTTTAACTCTTCTTTCAAGAATCAAATCAAATCAAAGTTTATTTGTATAGCGCTTTTAACAACTCAAGTTGTCGCAAAGCAGCTTTACAGGGTTTACAAGGTTAACAATACTATGGGTCCAGAACCCTAATGAGCAAGCCAAAGGCGACAGTGGCGAGGAAAAACTCCCTATGATGGTGGGGATTAGGAAGAAACCTCGGGAGAACCAAGACTCAGAAGGGAACCCATCCTCCATTGGGCGGCCCGTTAACACACAAATACACAAGTCACACATAATTCACACAATCAGACTAGGTAAAAGGTAGAATTGAAAGTTCTGGGTTTTGATATTGTCACTGTAAATGTCTGTTGATGAATGCCAGGCTTTCATTCCGTGTCGGAGCAGCGATGCTGGTATTGTAGGCTCCGACTGCAGTGTTACTCCCCAGGTGAACCCCGGTATCAGCACATCCACCGGCAGCCAGACCATCCCCCAGGTGCCTGCAGGTGCCTGTATCCAATCGTCTTGTGTAGAGCCATGCAAGAAGATAGATAATACAGACTGAGTGGACATGAATTTAAACCACCGTTGATTTAAATGTACGTAGCTCACGTGCCAGTGATCAGCATGTGGCTCCGGCAGACTAATCTATAGCAGCATAACTAAAGGGAGAGGTTCAGAGGTGACCACAGGCATGAGGGCTCACTGAGACATTGCTTTCCAGTCAAGTCATAGTCACAAATAGAGTGATGCCAAGACACAGCTGGATGACAGCATCAACATCTCAGATCACCAGAAATCTCAACGTCTGGGGGCCCCCAAGCCCCTACACCTTACAAGGGGAATTTTAGCTGAAGGCTTGACTAAACAGGTGAGTCTTAAGTCTAGATTTAAAGATTGGAACTGTGTCAGAGTCTCGGATTGGAGCTGGAAGGCTATTCCATAATTGAGGGGCTTTAAAAGAGAAAGCTCTGCCTCCGGCTGTAGTTTTACTAATTTTTGGAACTACGAGAAATCCAGCATTTTGGGAGCGCAAAGGGCGAGATGGGTTGTAGTAATCAATGAGTTCACTCAGATATTGTGGGGCAAGACCATTTAACGCCTTATAGGTTAACAGGAGAACTTTAAATTCAATGCGATATTTAATCGGCAGCCAGTGTAGTGCGGCGAGAGTGGGACTAATATGATCGAATTTCCTAGCCTTGGTTAGGACTCTAGCTGCGGCATTTTGTACAAGTTGTAGCTTCTTTATGGACTGTTTAGAGCATCCAATTAGAAGACTATTACAGTAGTCCAATCTCGACGAGACAAAAGCATGAACTAGCTTCTCTGCATCAGCTAATGAAAGTAAGTGTCTCAGCTTGGCAATATTACGTAAATGGAAAAAGGCAGCCTTAGTGACATTGCATACATGTGTGTCAAATGAAAGATCAGAATCAATAGTGACACCTAAACTTTTTGCAGTAGATTTTGATGTTACTGAAAAACCATCTAGGGTAAGGGGAATATCAGCCCAATTGCTTCTAACAGCTTTAGGCCCAAGAACCAGTACCTCAGTCTTGTCAGAATTTAGTTTAAGAAAATTAGACGCCATCCAGTTTTTAATATCCTGGACGCAGTTCTCAATCTTGAGAGTTGTGGTGGTATCATCTGGATTAGAAGATATATACAACTGAGTATCATCTGCGTAGCAATGGAAGCTAATACCATGCCTACGAATGATAGTGCCCAGTGGTAGCATATATAATGAGAATAATATGGGGCCCAGTACAGATCCTTGTGGGACACCATACTTTACTTTAGAATGCTCAGAGCATTCGTTATTTACTAGCACAAATTGGTAACGATCTGTCAGGTAGGACCTGAACCAGGAGAGTGCTTGACCTCTTATGCCAACGAGTGTCTCCAGTCTATTAAGTAGAATATTATGATCAATGGTGTCAAAAGCAGCACTGAGGTCTAGCAGTATGAGAAACGAAATGTGTCCTTTATCAGAGGATATTAAGAGATCATTCAGTACTTTAGTTAGTGCTGTTTCAGTGCTGTGATGAGCTCTAAATCCAGACTGAAATAACTCTAAGACATGTTCTGTCTGTAAGAAGGAAGAGAGTTGTGAAGAAACTACTTTCTCTAAAATTTTGGATATGAATGACAGATTAGAAATTGGCCTATAGTTGGACAGTTCTTGGGGGTTAAGACCAGGTTTTTTAATTAGCGGCTTGATGACTGCAAGTTTAAATGAACTGGGAACGTAGCCCAGGCTCAGAGAATAATTTATTATAGTAAGCAACGGTTCTACATTGCTGTGCAGTAATTCTTTAAGTAGATGGGTTGGTACGGCATCTAGTATGCATGTGGAGGGTTTAGCAGATTTCACCAGTGAAATAAGCTCCTCACGACCAATTGGGGAGAAGGACTCTAATAGGGCATCAGAGCTGACCAGACAGCTGTCAAGGTGCATTGGCATGTTGACAGGCTCTGAGATAGCACTACTAATGTTTTCCCTAATTTTATCAATCTTATCATTAAAAAATTTCATAAAATTGTTACTGCTACACTCTAGTGGAATAAGAGAATTGTTTTGTTCATGACTCCTCGTAAGGCAGGAAACAGTTTTAAAAAGGAGTCCTGAATTGTTTTTATGTTTTTCTATTAAGGCTGATAAGTATAAGGACTTTGCCATATGGAGGGCATGCTTATATTCAATAAGGCTGCTTTTCCATGATAGTCTATACACTTCTAACTTCATATTTCGCCATTTACGTTCCAGGATCCGCGCGGCTCGTTTGAGGCTACGCGTGTGCTCATTGTACCATGGCGCTATTCTTCTCTCCGTGGCTCTCTTATATCGTAGTGGTGCAACTTTGTCTAAAGCTGTACGAAGGGAAGTCTCGACGTGCTCGGTGAAACGCTCTAGTCCTTCCGGAGCTACAAGTGGATCAGTGTTTGTCAGACCCGGTAAAATATCAGTGAGCGCGGCTATGGTGCTGGGTGTTATAGCTCGTTTAATTTGATAGCGGGGTGGCCGATGAACACAGTCAGTTAAACACAACTCGTATGTTATGAGGCTGTGGTCAGAAACAGCCTCACTCTGAGGAAGAATTGCTAAACTGGATATGTCAATACCAAATGACAAGACCAAGTCTAAAGTATGACTACAGTTATGCGTAGGACCCACCACATTCTGAGTGATACCTATTGAATCAAGAATTGCTTGAAAATGAATGCTAAAAGAGTCACACCGATTTTCAAAATGGATATTAAAATCACCCACTATAATCACCTTATCGGCTGATAGCACTACATGAGACAGGAAGTCTGAAAACTCCTGCAAGAACTCAGAGTATGAACCAGGGGGGCGGTAAATAGTAATTAACATAAACGACTGTGACACTTTGTTGCTTGTTAAATTTGAAACATTTGATACAGTGAGGATGAGGTGTTCAAAAGAATTAAACTTGAAGCCAAATTTTTGAGAAATGCCTATATCAGAGTCATATATTGTGGCGACCCCACCTCCTCGACCATTTGGACGGGGGTTATGGACATATCTATAGCCAGAGGGAGAAGCTTCATTTAGGGCCATATAGTCGTCTGGTCGGGTCCAGGTTTCCGTCAAGCAAAGCATGCATAGATCATGATCGGTAATCATTTCATTAACAAGCAATGCTTTAGATGACAGGGATCTAATATTTAGTAGTCCTAGTTTCAGATTTAAACTGCTCTCTGAGGGAGCATAGTTGAATTTAACATTGATTAAATTTTGTCTACTAACTTTATGAGAATTATTTTTGACCAGAAACATGGCTACAGGATATATCTTATTTATTATTTTGAAATGAGTCTCTTTTACTTTAGAAGACATGAGCCATTTGACAAGCCTTTGTGGTTTTATAATTTTTATTAGGATGTTTCTTGAAAGAATATCTATTATATCTTTTGTCTCATACCATCAGTGATAATCTTGTTATTACACTTGAACTCAACAGTCATTCACTTTTAACATGGGCATCGAAACAGTCAACTCTGAATATAAAATGTTAAAGGAATCACTTTGCAGACTTTCTTTAAATCTTTATAACAACTCATATCAGATCATATTTTTTCAACAAAGGATGAGAAATTTAAAACATCATGGCAATCTTTTTCATAGCAATCTTTTGTAAATATTGACTTCCTTACCAACTGTGCCCTATTATTCTGTGACCGCGGTCTTCATCCATGTGAAATTTCAAACCCTCTAAAATATTCAAGGACCGTCAAGGACGGCTGTCTTTTATGCCTGTTTTCAAAAACTTTCCAGGGCCTTGAACTTATTTTTTCAGATTCACAAACTTTCAAGGATTTCAAGGACCCGTGGGAACCCTGTATGATATGATATTTATGTCCAATATAGTCCGACAGGCTATGCCAAGCTACCGTAGCCAACTCCGGTAGCATCCGACACGATACAGAGTACTCCAGCACTCAAAAGCTCCAATACTGTCTATAATCTAATGTTTAGTATTAGAATATATATTTTGTACAATATCGCTTATGAAAAATTATCAATTTTTACTCACGTGTACACTGAGTCGCGTCGTAGCGGGTGTACGGTCTCACTTCCGGGTTGGCGAAAATGCCGAAAATTGCTCATATATTCCATAAAAAGTTATCGGTTTATGTTCAAAAGTATCCACAATCAGAATAAAAACGAACAAAATAATCCACGACTGCTTCAGTTTCGCCGAATAGTGCGTTCTGGGGAGCTTGGTTTAGGTTAGCAAAGGTTAGCGGTTAGCTTATGTTGCTATGCTAGCGGACCCACATTGGAAATGAAGCGCGACTTTCCGAGGGCTCAATAAAAAAATATAATTGAGCAATCATGGCAAATGAGGGCTGGTTAGCTTCAGAAGGAAGTAAACTATTGGTTAGAAGAGCTTCCAATCACTTGTAAGGCTCCGGCTTGTCTCTGTGGACTGATCAAGTTGGTGCACTTGCAGTCAACACGAGCGAGTGTGGCCAGGGTTGGCAGGTCGTGCATAAATATCCCGGCCAAAGTCAGTGTAAAATGCGCCCGTCAGAAGCCAAAAGTAGCCCAAAGTGTTAGAGTGTTAAAATTGAGACTATTTAAGTATTATATCGCCATCGATTGTTATTGTTGACTTGTAACTCCCGCGGTGGGCCAAGTCAAAAGTAGCCCAAAAACGAAAAACTTTGAAGGAGTTTCAAACAAGCCCAATTTGGAGTGAAAACCGCAAATCTGGCAACCAGGTTTAGATGGTATGTGCAGTATATAAAGAGCTGCAAATTCATATATGTCTCGAGGACGGTATGCCAAAAAGTATATTAACCTAAATATATTTTAGGAAACAGAATAGTCCTATATTACATATATTCTAGTTCTACATTAACTGTTCAAACATTATTCCATTTTTCCCTGTGCAAAAATAAGATTTCGCTACCACAATGCATTACTATTTTGCATAAACCAATCAGCTTCAAGTCGGCATATGACGCCCGCTGACGTTTCTAGGAAGTAAACAGGAAACTAACGAGCTAACTGTGAATGTCTTTGGACTGGCTTGATCAAATTTGACAATTAAGCCATCTTTTTTTAGTTATATTGTGCTGCATCTAATAAAGTATGGTTAGCAAACGCTTCCTTGTATCCATGTTAACGTTAGTGATTGTATCAATAAATTTACCTTGACAGACCACAAGCTATTACTTACTATTGAGATGTTTGTTTTAGCTAGCTAACTATGAAGCTGCTGTGTAAGTAGCATATCATTACATTTTTATTTTTATTCATCTTCCCCCCTGCACAGTGTCAATGAAAAACAAGGTGACAGGAGAGGTCCGCGTGAGGGCAGTTTGTCATAGGTCTATGAGGAAAAGTGAAAAGCCACATGACTTGAGAGTAGGATCAATGGTTACACACACACACACACACAAGTGTTTGTGTATATATGTATGTATGTATGTATGTACAAACATGCACTAATCAGTCATAACAATTACTGTTTTTTCGCAAGATATTTAAATATGGCAGTCTGAACTAAAGAAGCAAAAGCAGCCTTAATCCTGTGGTCTTTGCTGAATAAGACTTCCAGGGACTTCACATACAGTTGTTCCTGTTCTGGCAAAACAAAATATCCTGTTCTCACTCAACAAAATATTGGGCGCAGTGGGGGGCGCAAAATTATTCTCATCTATTAATGGGGGGCACGGCAGAAAACGTTTGGGAACCACTCCTTTAATGTATAAGTGTATAGAAGTGTATAACCACTACATCAGATTACTGCCATAATATAAGCAAAGCTGATTAAATATTGAAGGTGTGGTCATCTCCAATCACACCCTTCACTAATCACATTGACTAAATCTATAGCATCAATAAAACATGGTATTTGGTGCCCAAGCTTTTGCATGTGCCTACATATTTTATCTCTCTACCTTCAGTGAATTAAAGTGGATGTGTACAGTCAACTAATTTGGGAAACTTTACCTGACTTATTTATTTTTGCTCAATTACTGCTGTTCAATAAAATGTTAACAGATATTTTAATATATTTTTTCTCCTTAGATGGTGTTAAAACACTCGAGCCCTGTCATTTTGGTGAGCACCCATTGCTCCTGTGTGGCAGGATGTGCCCTGTGCAATCATTTGGTTGCCCTTCTTTATCAGACTGCACACTATTCTCAGCTAGATATTCCTGCTGTACCCCCAGTCCAAAGCTGCACAGACACCGAGCAGCGAGTTACCTAGCATGTCAGTTTGTATGTCACATGTATGTTCATCCATATGTAGCCACCATTAAAACAGTGCTAAATGTGTCCCTACTTTTAGGGTGTGAAGCCGGGACCCGTTGGAGAAATGGAGGTTCGAAAACCAAGGAATTCAACTGCTGACTGTGTGAGGTTATATATATATATATATATATATATATATATATATATATATATATAAGTTATCTTTTAAACCTTATATTCAACATCTAATTAAAAAGCTTAGACTTTTGTTAGGTTTTTATTATAGAAATAAATCTTGTTTTTCTTTTATTGTAAAAAAGAAGTTAGTTGAAGCAACGTTCATGCCTGTATTAGATTATGGAGATATTTTGTATATGAATGCTCCTGTGCACTGTTTGAGCATACTGGACAGTGTGTATCATAGTGCTTTGCGATTTATAACAAACTGTCGACCTCTTACTCATCATTGTTTGTTATACACAAAAGTGAATTGGACTTTGTTGCAGGCACGACGTTTTGCACATTGGTATGTTTTTATTTACAAAGCACTAATTGGGAATTTGCCTAATTATTTATGTTGTCTTCTGAATAGAAGGCAAAGTCTGCTCAGTCTTCGTTCGAGTGAGTTTTTGCAACTTGCTGTTCCTAGAGCTCGAACAGAGCTAGGAAAGACTGCTTTTAGTTTTGCTGCTCCATACACATGGAACCGGTTACAGGCTGATATAAAAATCAAGGACCTTGTTTCTTTGAACAGATTTAAGACTCTGATAAAATCAGTCAGGTCCAGATCATCTGTGTGTGCGTGTTTTAATAAATTTTATGTGAGATTTTGAATGTATCTTGAATGTTGTAATTTGTGCTGCTGCTCGGTCTCTCTTGGCCAGGTCTCTCTTGTAAAAGGGATCTTGTATCTCAAGGGACTAACCTGGTTAAATAAAGGCAAATAAAAAAATAAAAAAATATTACCTTTGATCCATGTGATGTGTAATGAAGTTTAGATTATATTGTGGCAGTAATTTGATTTAATGGTTATACACGTTTTTGCTTTTAATATTTTTCAGAAGTTCACATTATAAAGCGTTTGGATGGAGAAATGCCCAATGTTGCCATGCTAAGAGTGTCAGAGGTCTATAAGAAGTTTTAGTCCTGTAATTGCCCCTCTGGTTACAACAATGGGCATGTGAACTGCAGTCCCATTAGTTGAATGTGCTTTTGGGCCTGTAGAGGCAGGGAGTGTGGTTTCATTCCATCATAAGCCAGCAGCAGTGAGAGAAATTGTGAACATCCCAGGTGCCCCCACTGAAGCACCCCTTGCTATCCAAAACTATAGGCTGGGACGATGAGAATGTGCGTATGTTTTGTGAGAAGAGGAAGAAGTGCATGTTAAGTCCCTGGAAGTGTGATTGAGCATGGGCCAGAGGATTGAAGCTGCAACACAGGAGCAGAGTTGATGTGAAGAATGGCATGGTCTGAGAAAGATGAGAGTAACATGTACAGCAGGCATGTGAAACATAGGGCCCGCGGGCCGGACCCGTCCCGTTGGATTATTTAATACGGCCCGGCATAAATTTCTGAGTATGTCAAAAAATGAAGCAAGTCTCTAGCTCATTTCTATCAAAAGTTGTGATTTTTAAAAAATGAATACAAATCAAATGCTCTCTCTGGTCGCTAGAGGGCAGTAAATGACAGCATGCAGCACTGACACGAGTTAAAGCTTCAGTCAAAGGATGCAATTCCGCTATGAAGCGATTCTGCTATGAAGGATAAATTTGGGTCCGTGGAAATGAATACGTTTTATCAATATCTCGTGCCAGGTTACCCCAAATTAACAGCCATGGCTGCATAAGTTCTATCCATGTTTGGGACTACTTATCTTTGTGAACAGGTGTTCTCTGTAATGAACAATAATAAAACAAAGCAGCGCTCAAGGTTAACAAATAAACACTTGAATGACATTGTTAAATGTGCTGCTACTCAGGATTTGACACCTAATATCGATGCACTTGTGAAGGCAAAAAGATGCCAAGTTACAGGAGCCAGCAGCAGCAAGTAGACTGCAGGAATGCAGTGAGAGAGAGAGAAAAAAAGTGTGATGACACGAAATTTGTTTGCACTCATGAATACAGATCATTAAAAATAAGATTCATCTGGTTTCATATTAAAGATAATTAATATTGTGCAGTATGTTCTCAGCTTCAGTAGGCCCAGCCTAGTAGTTTGATCTGATGTAGTCTAATTTTATTACCCATGCACTGCTATAACTTTTATTTGTATTTCTTTTTTTATTTATTTCAAAGCAGTATGACTATTAAGGCGAAAATATTTTTTTCATAGCTCCCACTTGAGTTTGTTAATGTGGTGAGTTGCTTCAGGTATAAAACTGCATTCACTCAACTGTTAAAATAAACCAGTTGTTAACACATTCACCGTCAAACATGAAAATCTTTTTTTTTTCATTGTTTTAATGTGTTGTGCTTAGAAAAGATCCCTTTTCATCCATGATTATAATATGTAGGGTAGGCTAAAAATGTAGGCTGAATGATAAAGCATAGTACTGAAAAATAAAGCTAAATATTTGGAGTTGATTTGTAGTTACTGATCCGGCTCACCTGAGAACAGAAGGTCTGGATCCGGCCCTACAGCCAAACTGAGTTTGACATGCCTGATCTACACGTTTCCATGAGGCAAACCATGTTCGAGGACATACTTCTGCAGAGAATTTGGCAGAGAGAATCTACAGGGGAACTGTCCAGACCAAGGACATGAGGGGAGGAATTCATATGGAGCCAGTTGCAGTTCAAGAGTACTGCATTCTGAAAAATGTGAATTATTCACCATGTGGGTTTGTCATTCACCCTGATGCTCCATGGCTGGGTTGTTCCCCTGATGGAGTAATCTTCGATCCCTCTGAGAATCCACCATTTGGACTCTTAGAAGTCAAATGCCCCAACATTCAGAGTTATGTGGACTGCCCCTATCTGAAAATGTCAAGCGGTGCTTTGAAACTTCGGAGGCAACACAAGTACTGCTGGCAAGTTCAGGGACAGATCCTCTTGACTGGTTTAGAATGGTGTGATTTTGTTGTGTGTGCTCAGGAGGACACACTAGTTGAGCGAGTTTACAAAAATCAAGAAGTGATGCACACCATTAGAGAAAAAGCGGATCATTTTTTCTTTTACCATTACATACAAAAGTGTTTGCAGTAAAACATAAATACAATGATTACCTGTATAGTGTCAGATTAATTATCTGTTGTTCATTAAGAAGTGATTTGTTTGTTTTTTCTGTCAATGGATTAATTCCACTGTTTTTATGTCTTCCTTTAAGTGCAGACATAAAAAAAATATGAGAAGGATTTTTGATTCTCCAAGCCAAGGTTTATTACAGCAGGTTATTAAGACCAGTAATAATAAAGCATCAAAACATATTTACATATTTTCGATATTTAAATGCATACATTCTAAAATTTGCTCAATGTCTTTACAAGTGGTCCATTCTGATAGTTCACAAGCAGACAAGATACAGTAAATAGCTGATTTATGCTGCCTGAAATAGACATGGGGATGACGGTGTCAAACAATTTGTGCTCCTTTACTCGTCGGATGCACCGTTCAACATGTACCCTGAGCCTGGCTACGGACTGTGTGTGTTTTACGTCATGTGCAGACATTCGTGTGCACCTTTTCAGGAAAACTGGCCTGTGGATCTTACATGGTACAAGATCGTCTACCAGGAAGCCCTTATCCACCATTATTGCCAGGGGTAAGTAGAGGAATAATTCCTGACTGTCTGAACATCTCCCTGTCACTAATAGACCCAGCATAGAGTCCAGACACAAAGGTTATGGCACTATGGGGTGCCATTCCAATTAAGAAAGTAGGTTTGGAGTTGGTGACCCGTATCATCTGATGTGTTGCAGGTTCAATCAGTTCCCAGAAGGCCATCAGGTGGTTGTAGGTTGCAAACCTGCAAAGACAGTAGATGGATTATTAAGATACACTGATCAAAAACGAATCAGTCATATCCAGTATTTTTGTTCAGAAGCTCATCTTTTTAGATCATTTTAACTCTATTGTGCACACATTCCAGGCGGACATTTTAAAAATTCCTCAGATTCCCGACATAGTCCACTATAAAACTAGATATCTCAGGTTGTACATATAGGGAAATGATAATTCATGGCTCAAACTGAAGTAGACAGTTGGGGGAACATATTGATTCACTTCAATACCATATTCCTTGGTTTGTTTTATTTTAGAACCTCTATTACAGATGCTAATATGCCAGGAATGTCAGACAGGGTTCCCACACCTTGGTTAACATAAAATTCAAGGACCTTTCAATGACTTTCCAGGACCAACTTCCTCAAATTCAAGGACAGCACCTGCCAGCATTTACCTACTCTTACCCCTGAATATGTTATCAAAAAACGATGTTAATACAACGCAAATTCAAAAGACTGAATGTCATTTCAAGCCATGCATCCTGAAATTTTCTGTGCATGACTGGCAATTTAGCAATGCACATCTGAGATGACGACATTCACGTAAAATGGCTATAGTTGTTGAAGGATCAACAACTACCTACAGGAAACACTTGCTTTCGGTGCTGAACAAACAAACAAATTTCTCTACAGGAGAATGACTAAACTTTGCCAAGTAAAAGTCAGCATAGGCCCTGTAGAATCAATGTCATTTTAAATGAACTTGTGCTGGCAAAATAATGACACATTGACAGTAGACAAATAATAATAATAATAACAATAATACACATATGCATATACACATACAGTACATACATAAAACAGAGGAGCAAAGCCATATAATGAGATTAGAACTATAGATTTCTAGAGAAATCTGGCGTGAGATGATTCTAGCATAGTTTTTAAATCTACTTAATAAAGAATAATATTCATTCATAAAGAGAACAGCCTTTTAACCACTCCACTTATGGTAGTGAATTTATGGAATCAGAGAAATTCGAACTGAAGTATAATGGTATCAAAAGAAAGAAGTTTGAGATTAATCCAGTTTCTAGTGTCCATGCAAAAACTTTGTAAATATTGAGATGGAAAAACATATGCTCCTGGGATTCATCTTCTGACTTAAAAAAGGTCCATTAATCCACATCAAGTTTAACTCTTCTTTCAAGAAACATGGCTACAGGATATATCTTATTTATTATTTTGAAATGAGTCTCTTTTACTTTAGAAGACATGAGCCATTTGACAAGCCTTTGTGGTTTTATAATTTTTATTAGGATGTTTCTTGAAAGAATATCTATTATATCTTTTGTCTCATACCATCAGTGATAATCTTGTTATTACACTTGAACTCAACAGTCATTCACTTTTAACATGGGCATCGAAACAGTCAACTCTGAATATAAAATGTTAAAGGAATCACTTTGCAGACTTTCTTTAAATCTTTATAACAACTCATATCAGATCATATTTTTTCAACAAAGGATGAGAAATTTAAAACATCATGGCAATCTTTTTCATAGCAATCTTTTGTAAATATTGACTTCCTTACCAACTGTGCCCTATTATTCTGTGACCGCGGTCTTCATCCATGTGAAATTTCAAACCCTCTAAAATATTCAAGGACCGTCAAGGACGGCTGTCTTTTATGCCTGTTTTCAAAAACTTTCCAGGGCCTTGAACTTATTTTTTCAGATTCACAAACTTTCAAGGATTTCAAGGACCCGTGGGAACCCTGTATGATATGATATTTATGTCCAATATAGTCCGACAGGCTATGCCAAGCTACCGTAGCCAACTCCGGTAGCATCCGACACGATACAGAGTACTCCAGCACTCAAAAGCTCCAATACTGTCTATAATCTAATGTTTAGTATTAGAATATATATTTTGTACAATATCGCTTATGAAAAATTATCAATTTTTACTCACGTGTACACTGAGTCGCGTCGTAGCGGGTGTACGGTCTCACTTCCGGGTTGGCGAAAATGCCGAAAATTGCTCATATATTCCATAAAAAGTTATCGGTTTATGTTCAAAAGTATCCACAATCAGAATAAAAACGAACAAAATAATCCACGACTGCTTCAGTTTCGCCGAATAGTGCGTTCTGGGGAGCTTGGCTTAGGTTAGCAAAGGTTAGCGGTTAGCTTATGTTGCTATGCTAGCGGACCCACATTGGAAATGAAGCGCGACTTTCCGAGGGCTCAATAAAAAAATATAATTGAGCAATCATGGCAAATGAGGGCTGGTTAGCTTCAGAAGGAAGTAAACTATTGGTTAGAAGAGCTTCCAATCACTTGTAAGGCTCCGGCTTGTCTCTGTGGACTGATCAAGTTGGTGCACTTGCAGTCAACACGAGCGAGTGTGGCCAGGGTTGGCAGGTCGTGCATAAATATCCCGGCCAAAGTCAGTGTAAAATGCGCCCGTCAGAAGCCAAAAGTAGCCCAAAGTGTTAGAGTGTTAAAATTGAGACTATTTAAGTATTATATCGCCATCGATTGTTATTGTTGACTTGTAACTCCCGCGGTGGGCCAAGTGAAATGTAGCCCAAAAACGAAAAACTTTGAAGGAGTTTCAAACAAGCCCAATTTGGAGTGAAAACCGCGAATCTGGCAACCAGGTTTAGATGGTATGTGCAGTATATAAAGAGCTGCAAATTCATATATGTCTCGAGGACGGTATGCCAAAAAGTATATTAACCTAAATATATTTTAGGAAACAGAATAGTCCTATATTACATATATTCTAGTTCTACATTAACTGTTCAAACATTATTCCATTTTTCCCTGTGCAAAAATAAGATTTCGCTACCACAATGCATTACTATTTTGCATAAACCAATCAGCTTCAAGTCGGCATATGACGCCCGCTGACGTTTCTAGGAAGTAAACAGGAAACTAACGAGCTAACTGTGAATGTCTTTGGACTGGCTTGATCAAATTTGACAATTAAGCCATCTTTTTTTAGTTATATTGTGCTGCATCTAATAAAGTATGGTTAGCAAACGCTTCCTTGTATCCATGTTAACGTTAGTGATTGTATCAATAAATTTACCTTGACAGACCACAAGCTATTACTTACTATTGAGATGTTTGTTTTAGCTAGCTAACTATGAAGCTGCTGTGTAAGTAGCATATCATTACATTTTTATTTTTATTCATCTTCCC
Organism: Brachyhypopomus gauderio; assembly: GCF_052324685.1. NCBI lineage: Eukaryota > Metazoa > Chordata > Actinopteri > Gymnotiformes > Hypopomidae > Brachyhypopomus > Brachyhypopomus gauderio. The sequence continues at coordinate 390,921 of NW_027506946.1, forward strand.
CCCTGCACAGTGTCAATGAAAAACAAGGTGACAGGAGAGGTCCGCGTGAGGGCAGTTTGTCATAGGTCTATGAGGAAAAGTGAAAAGCCACATGACTTGAGAGTAGGATCAATGGTTACACACACACACACACACACACACAAGTGTTTGTGTATATATGTATGTATGTATGTATGTACAAACATGCACTAATCAGTCATAACAATTACTGTTTTTTCGCAAGATATTTAAATATGGCAGTCTGAACTAAAGAAGCAAAAGCAGCCTTAATCCTGTGGTCTTTGCTGAATAAGACTTCCAGGGACTTCACATACAGTTGTTCCTGTTCTGGCAAAACAAAATATCCTGTTCTCACTCAACAAAATATTGGGCGCAGTGGGGGGCGCAAAATTATTCTCATCTATTAATGGGGGGCACGGCAGAAAACGTTTGGGAACCACTCCTTTAATGTATAAGTGTATAGAAGTGTATAACCACTACATCAGATTACTGCCATAATATAAGCAAAGCTGATTAAATATTGAAGGTGTGGTCATCTCCAATCACACCCTTCACTAATCACATTGACTAAATCTATAGCATCAATAAAACATGGTATTTGGTGCCCAAGCTTTTGCATGTGCCTACATATTTTATCTCTCTACCTTCAGTGAATTAAAGTGGATGTGTACAGTCAACTAATTTGGGAAACTTTACCTGACTTATTTATTTTTGCTCAATTACTGCTGTTCAATAAAATGTTAACAGATATTTTAATATATTTTTTCTCCTTAGATGGTGTTAAAACACTCGAGCCCTGTCATTTTGGTGAGCACCCATTGCTCCTGTGTGGCAGGATGTGCCCTGTGCAATCATTTGGTTGCCCTTCTTTATCAGACTGCACACTATTCTCAGCTAGATATTCCTGCTGTACCCCCAGTCCAAAGCTGCACAGACACCGAGCAGCGAGTTACCTAGCATGTCAGTTTGTATGTCACATGTATGTTCATCCATATGTAGCCACCATTAAAACAGTGCTAAATGTGTCCCTACTTTTAGGGTGTGAAGCCGGGACCCGTTGGAGAAATGGAGGTTCGAAAACCAAGGAATTCAACTGCTGACTGTGTGAGGTTATATATATATATATATATATATATATATATATATAAGTTATCTTTTAAACCTTATATTCAACATCTAATTAAAAAGCTTAGACTTTTGTTAGGTTTTTATTATAGAAATAAATCTTGTTTTTCTTTTATTGTAAAAAAGAAGTTAGTTGAAGCAACGTTCATGCCTGTATTAGATTATGGAGATATTTTGTATATGAATGCTCCTGTGCACTGTTTGAGCATACTGGACAGTGTGTATCATAGTGCTTTGCGATTTATAACAAACTGTCGACCTCTTACTCATCATTGTTTGTTATACACAAAAGTGAATTGGACTTTGTTGCAGGCACGACGTTTTGCACATTGGTATGTTTTTATTTACAAAGCACTAATTGGGAATTTGCCTAATTATTTATGTTGTCTTCTGAATAGAAGGCAAAGTCTGCTCAGTCTTCGTTCGAGTGAGTTTTTGCAACTTGCTGTTCCTAGAGCTCGAACAGAGCTAGGAAAGACTGCTTTTAGTTTTGCTGCTCCATACACATGGAACCGGTTACAGGCTGATATAAAAATCAAGGACCTTGTTTCTTTGAACAGATTTAAGACTCTGATAAAATCAGTCAGGTCCAGATCATCTGTGTGTGCGTGTTTTAATAAATTTTATGTGAGATTTTGAATGTATCTTGAATGTTGTAATTTGTGCTGCTGCTCGGTCTCTCTTGGCCAGGTCTCTCTTGTAAAAGGGATCTTGTATCTCAAGGGACTAACCTGGTTAAATAAAGGCAAATAAAAAAATAAAAAAATATTACCTTTGATCCATGTGATGTGTAATGAAGTTTAGATTATATTGTGGCAGTAATTTGATTTAATGGTTATACACGTTTTTGCTTTTAATATTTTTCAGAAGTTCACATTATAAAGCGTTTGGATGGAGAAATGCCCAATGTTGCCATGCTAAGAGTGTCAGAGGTCTATAAGAAGTTTTAGTCCTGTAATTGCCCCTCTGGTTACAACAATGGGCATGTGAACTGCAGTCCCATTAGTTGAATGTGCTTTTGGGCCTGTAGAGGCAGGGAGTGTGGTTTCATTCCATCATAAGCCAGCAGCAGTGAGAGAAATTGTGAACATCCCAGGTGCCCCCACTGAAGCACCCCTTGCTATCCAAAACTATAGGCTGGGACGATGAGAATGTGCGTATGTTTTGTGAGAAGAGGAAGAAGTGCATGTTAAGTCCCTGGAAGTGTGATTGAGCATGGGCCAGAGGATTGAAGCTGCAACACAGGAGCAGAGTTGATGTGAAGAATGGCATGGTCTGAGAAAGATGAGAGTAACATGTACAGCAGGCATGTGAAACATAGGGCCCGCGGGCCGGACCCGTCCCGTTGGATTATTTAATACGGCCCGGCATAAATTTCTGAGTATGTCAAAAAATGAAGCAAGTCTCTAGCTCATTTCTATCAAAAGTTGTGATTTTTAAAAAATGAATACAAATCAAATGCTCTCTCTGGTCGCTAGAGGGCAGTAAATGACAGCATGCAGCACTGACACGAGTTAAAGCTTCAGTCAAAGGATGCAATTCCGCTATGAAGCGATTCTGCTATGAAGGATAAATTTGGGTCCGTGGAAATGAATACGTTTTATCAATATCTCGTGCCAGGTTACCCCAAATTAACAGCCATGGCTGCATAAGTTCTATCCATGTTTGGGACTACTTATCTTTGTGAACAGGTGTTCTCTGTAATGAACAATAATAAAACAAAGCAGCGCTCAAGGTTAACAAATAAACACTTGAATGACATTGTTAAATGTGCTGCTACTCAGGATTTGACACCTAATATCGATGCACTTGTGAAGGCAAAAAGATGCCAAGTTACAGGAGCCAGCAGCAGCAAGTAGACTGCAGGAATGCAGTGAGAGAGAGAGAAAAAAAGTGTGATGACACGAAATTTGTTTGCACTCATGAATACAGATCATTAAAAATAAGATTCATCTGGTTTCATATTAAAGATAATTAATATTGTGCAGTATGTTCTCAGCTTCAGTAGGCCCAGCCTAGTAGTTTGATCTGATGTAGTCTAATTTTATTACCCATGCACTGCTATAACTTTTATTTGTATTTCTTTTTTTATTTATTTCAAAGCAGTATGACTATTAAGGCGAAAATATTTTTTTCATAGCTCCCACTTGAGTTTGTTAATGTGGTGAGTTGCTTCAGGTATAAAACTGCATTCACTCAACTGTTAAAATAAACCAGTTGTTAACACATTCACCGTCAAACATGAAAATCTTTTTTTTTTCATTGTTTTAATGTGTTGTGCTTAGAAAAGATCCCTTTTCATCCATGATTATAATATGTAGGGTAGGCTAAAAATGTAGGCTGAATGATAAAGCATAGTACTGAAAAATAAAGCTAAATATTTGGAGTTGATTTGTAGTTACTGATCCGGCTCACCTGAGAACAGAAGGTCTGGATCCGGCCCCACAGCCAAACTGAGTTTGACATGCCTGATCTACACGTTTCCATGAGGCAAACCATGTTCGAGGACATACTTCTGCAGAGAATTTGGCAGAGAGAATCTACAGGGGAACTGTCCAGACCAAGGACATGAGGGGAGGAATTCATATGGAGCCAGTTGCAGTTCAAGAGTACTGCATTCTGAAAAATGTGAATTATTCACCATGTGGGTTTGTCATTCACCCTGATGCTCCATGGCTGGGTTGTTCCCCTGATGGAGTAATCTTCGATCCCTCTGAGAATCCACCATTTGGACTCTTAGAAGTCAAATGCCCCAACATTCAGAGTTATGTGGACTGCCCCTATCTGAAAATGTCAAGCGGTGCTTTGAAACTTCGGAGGCAACACAAGTACTGCTGGCAAGTTCAGGGACAGATCCTCTTGACTGGTTTAGAATGGTGTGATTTTGTTGTGTGTGCTCAGGAGGACACACTAGTTGAGCGAGTTTACAAAAATCAAGAAGTGATGCACACCATTAGAGAAAAAGCGGATCATTTTTTCTTTTACCATTACATACAAAAGTGTTTGCAGTAAAACATAAATACAATGATTACCTGTATAGTGTCAGATTAATTATCTGTTGTTCATTAAGAAGTGATTTGTTTGTTTTTTCTGTCAATGGATTAATTCCACTGTTTTTATGTCTTCCTTTAAGTGCAGACATAAAAAAAATATGAGAAGGATTTTTGATTCTCCAAGCCAAGGTTTATTACAGCAGGTTATTAAGACCAGTAATAATAAAGCATCAAAACATATTTACATATTTTCGATATTTAAATGCATACATTCTAAAATTTGCTCAATGTCTTTACAAGTGGTCCATTCTGATAGTTCACAAGCAGACAAGATACAGTAAATAGCTGATTTATGCTGCCTGAAATAGACATGGGGATGACGGTGTCAAACAATTTGTGCTCCTTTACTCGTCGGATGCACCGTTCAACATGTACCCTGAGCCTGGCTACGGACTGTGTGTGTTTTACGTCATGTGCAGACATTCGTGTGCACCTTTTCAGGAAAACTGGCCTGTGGATCTTACATGGTACAAGATCGTCTACCAGGAAGCCCTTATCCACCATTATTGCCAGGGGTAAGTAGAGGAATAATTCCTGACTGTCTGAACATCTCCCTGTCACTAATAGACCCAGCATAGAGTCCAGACACAAAGGTTATGGCACTATGGGGTGCCATTCCAATTAAGAAAGTAGGTTTGGAGTTGGTGACCCGTATCATCTGATGTGTTGCAGGTTCAATCAGTTCCCAGAAGGCCATCAGGTGGTTGTAGGTTGCAAACCTGCAAAGACAGTAGATGGATTATTAAGATACACTGATCAAAAACTAATCAGTCATATCCAGTATTTTTGTTCAGAAGCTCATCTTTTTAGATCATTTTAACTCTATTGTGCACACATTCCAGGCGGACATTTTAAAAATTCCTCAGATTCCCGACATAGTCCACTATAAAACCAGATATCTCAGGTTGTACATATAGGGAAATGATAATTCATGGCTCAAACTGAAGTAGACAGTTGGGGGAACATATTGATTCACTTCAATACCATATTCCTTGGTTTGTTTTATTTTAGAACCTCTATTACAGATGCTAATATGCCAGGAATGTCAGACAGGGTTCCCACACCTTGGTTAACATAAAATTCAAGGACCTTTCAATGACTTTCCAGGACCAACTTCCTCAAATTCAAGGACAGCACCTGCCAGCATTTACCTACTCTTACCCCTGAATATGTTATCAAAAAACGATGTTAATACAACGCAAATTCAAAAGACTGAATGTCATTTCAAGCCATGCATCCTGAAATTTTCTGTGCATGACTGGCAATTTAGCAATGCACATCTGAGATGACGACATTCACGTAAAATGGCTATAGTTGTTGAAGGATCAACAACTACCTACAGGAAACACTTGCTTTCGGTGCTGAACAAACAAACAAATTTCTCTACAGGAGAATGACTAAACTTTGCCAAGTAAAAGTCAGCATAGGCCCTGTAGAATCAATGTCATTTTAAATGAACTTGTGCTGGCAAAATAATGACACATTGACAGTAGACAAATAATAATAATAATAACAATAATACACATATGCATATACACATACAGTACATACATAAAACAGAGGAGCAAAGCCATATAATGAGATTAGAACTATAGATTTCTAGAGAAATCTGGCGTGAGATGATTCTAGCATAGTTTTTAAATCTACTTAATAAAGAATAATATTCATTCATAAAGAGAACAGCCTTTTAACCACTCCACTTATGGTAGTGAATTTATGGAATCAGAGAAATTCGAACTGAAGTATAATGGTATCAAAAGAAAGAAGTTTGAGATTAATCCAGTTTCTAGTGTCCATGCAAAAACTTTGTAAATATTGAGATGGAAAAACATATGCTCCTGGGATTCATCTTCTGACTTAAAAAAGGTCCATTAATCCACATCAAGTTTAACTCTTCTTTCAAGAAACATGGCTACAGGATATATCTTATTTATTATTTTGAAATGAGTCTCTTTTACTTTAGAAGACATGAGCCATTTGACAAGCCTTTGTGGTTTTATAATTTTTATTAGGATGTTTCTTGAAAGAATATCTATTATATCTTTTGTCTCATACCATCAGTGATAATCTTGTTATTACACTTGAACTCAACAGTCATTCACTTTTAACATGGGCATCGAAACAGTCAACTCTGAATATAAAATGTTAAAGGAATCACTTTGCAGACTTTCTTTAAATCTTTATAACAACTCATATCAGATCATATTTTTTCAACAAAGGATGAGAAATTTAAAACATCATGGCAATCTTTTTCATAGCAATCTTTTGTAAATATTGACTTCCTTACCAACTGTGCCCTATTATTCTGTGACCGCGGTCTTCATCCATGTGAAATTTCAAACCCTCTAAAATATTCAAGGACCGTCAAGGACGGCTGTCTTTTATGCCTGTTTTCAAAAACTTTCCAGGGCCTTGAACTTATTTTTTCAGATTCACAAACTTTCAAGGATTTCAAGGACCCGTGGGAACCCTGTATGATATGATATTTATGTCCAATATAGTCCGACAGGCTATGCCAAGCTACCGTAGCCAACTCCGGTAGCATCCGACACGATACAGAGTACTCCAGCACTCAAAAGCTCCAATACTGTCTATAATCTAATGTTTAGTATTAGAATATATATTTTGTACAATATCGCTTATGAAAAATTATCAATTTTTACTCACGTGTACACTGAGTCGCGTCGTAGCGGGTGTACGGTCTCACTTCCGGGTTGGCGAAAATGCCGAAAATTGCTCATATATTCCATAAAAAGTTATCGGTTTATGTTCAAAAGTATCCACAATCAGAATAAAAACGAACAAAATAATCCACGACTGCTTCAGTTTCGCCGAATAGTGCGTTCTGGGGAGCTTGGCTTAGGTTAGCAAAGGTTAGCGGTTAGCTTATGTTGCTATGCTAGCGGACCCACATTGGAAATGAAGCGCGACTTTCCGAGGGCTCAATAAAAAAATATAATTGAGCAATCATGGCAAATGAGGGCTGGTTAGCTTCAGAAGGAAGTAAACTATTGGTTAGAAGAGCTTCCAATCACTTGTAAGGCTCCGGCTTGTCTCTGTGGACTGATCAAGTTGGTGCACTTGCAGTCAACACGAGCGAGTGTGGCCAGGGTTGGCAGGTCGTGCATAAATATCCCGGCCAAAGTCAGTGTAAAATGCGCCCGTCAGAAGCCAAAAGTAGCCCAAAGTGTTAGAGTGTTAAAATTGAGACTATTTAAGTATTATATCGCCATCGATTGTTATTGTTGACTTGTAACTCCCGCGGTGGGCCAAGTCAAAAGTAGCCCAAAAACGAAAAACTTTGAAGGAGTTTCAAACAAGCCCAATTTGGAGTGAAAACCGCGAATCTGGCAACCAGGTTTAGATGGTATGTGCAGTATATAAAGAGCTGCAAATTCATATATGTCTCGAGGACGGTATGCCAAAAAGTATATTAACCTAAATATATTTTAGGAAACAGAATAGTCCTATATTACATATATTCTAGTTCTACATTAACTGTTCAAACATTATTCCATTTTTCCCTGTGCAAAAATAAGATTTCGCTACCACAATGCATTACTATTTTGCATAAACCAATCAGCTTCAAGTCGGCATATGACGCCCGCTGACGTTTCTAGGAAGTAAACAGGAAACTAACGAGCTAACTGTGAATGTCTTTGGACTGGCTTGATCAAATTTGACAATTAAGCCATCTTTTTTTAGTTATATTGTGCTGCATCTAATAAAGTATGGTTAGCAAACGCTTCCTTGTATCCATGTTAACGTTAGTGATTGTATCAATAAATTTACCTTGACAGACCACAAGCTATTACTTACTATTGAGATGTTTGTTTTAGCTAGCTAACTATGAAGCTGCTGTGTAAGTAGCATATCATTACATTTTTATTTTTATTCATCTTCCCCCCTGCACAGTGTCAATGAAAAACAAGGTGACAGGAGAGGTCCGCGTGAGGGCAGTTTGTCATAGGTCTATGAGGAAAAGTGAAAAGCCACATGACTTGAGAGTAGGATCAATGGTTACACACACACACACACACACACAAGTGTTTGTGTATATATGTATGTATGTATGTATGTACAAACATGCACTAATCAGTCATAACAATTACTGTTTTTTCGCAAGATATTTAAATATGGCAGTCTGAACTAAAGAAGCAAAAGCAGCCTTAATCCTGTGGTCTTTGCTGAATAAGACTTCCAGGGACTTCACATACAGTTGTTCCTGTTCTGGCAAAACAAAATATCCTGTTCTCACTCAACAAAATATTGGGCGCAGTGGGGGGCGCAAAATTATTCTCATCTATTAATGGGGGGCACGGCAGAAAACGTTTGGGAACCACTCCTTTAATGTATAAGTGTATAGAAGTGTATAACCACTACATCAGATTACTGCCATAATATAAGCAAAGCTGATTAAATATTGAAGGTGTGGTCATCTCCAATCACACCCTTCACTAATCACATTGACTAAATCTATAGCATCAATAAAACATGGTATTTGGTGCCCAAGCTTTTGCATGTGCCTACATATTTTATCTCTCTACCTTCAGTGAATTAAAGTGGATGTGTACAGTCAACTAATTTGGGAAACTTTACCTGACTTATTTATTTTTGCTCAATTACTGCTGTTCAATAAAATGTTAACAGATATTTTAATATATTTTTTCTCCTTAGATGGTGTTAAAACACTCGAGCCCTGTCATTTTGGTGAGCACCCATTGCTCCTGTGTGGCAGGATGTGCCCTGTGCAATCATTTGGTTGCCCTTCTTTATCAGACTGCACACTATTCTCAGCTAGATATTCCTGCTGTACCCCCAGTCCAAAGCTGCACAGACACCGAGCAGCGAGTTACCTAGCATGTCAGTTTGTATGTCACATGTATGTTCATCCATATGTAGCCACCATTAAAACAGTGCTAAATGTGTCCCTACTTTTAGGGTGTGAAGCCGGGACCCGTTGGAGAAATGGAGGTTCGAAAACCAAGGAATTCAACTGCTGACTGTGTGAGGTTATATATATATATATATATATATATATATATATATATAAGTTATCTTTTAAACCTTATATTCAACATCTAATTAAAAAGCTTAGACTTTTGTTAGGTTTTTATTATAGAAATAAATCTTGTTTTTCTTTTATTGTAAAAAAGAAGTTAGTTGAAGCAACGTTCATGCCTGTATTAGATTATGGAGATATTTTGTATATGAATGCTCCTGTGCACTGTTTGAGCATACTGGACAGTGTGTATCATAGTGCTTTGCGATTTATAACAAACTGTCGACCTCTTACTCATCATTGTTTGTTATACACAAAAGTGAATTGGACTTTGTTGCAGGCACGACGTTTTGCACATTGGTATGTTTTTATTTACAAAGCACTAATTGGGAATTTGCCTAATTATTTATGTTGTCTTCTGAATAGAAGGCAAAGTCTGCTCAGTCTTCGTTCGAGTGAGTTTTTGCAACTTGCTGTTCCTAGAGCTCGAACAGAGCTAGGAAAGACTGCTTTTAGTTTTGCTGCTCCATACACATGGAACCGGTTACAGGCTGATATAAAAATCAAGGACCTTGTTTCTTTGAACAGATTTAAGACTCTGATAAAATCAGTCAGGTCCAGATCATCTGTGTGTGCGTGTTTTAATAAATTTTATGTGAGATTTTGAATGTATCTTGAATGTTGTAATTTGTGCTGCTGCTCGGTCTCTCTTGGCCAGGTCTCTCTTGTAAAAGGGATCTTGTATCTCAAGGGACTAACCTGGTTAAATAAAGGCAAATAAAAAAATAAAAAAATATTACCTTTGATCCATGTGATGTGTAATGAAGTTTAGATTATATTGTGGCAGTAATTTGATTTAATGGTTATACACGTTTTTGCTTTTAATATTTTTCAGAAGTTCACATTATAAAGCGTTTGGATGGAGAAATGCCCAATGTTGCCATGCTAAGAGTGTCAGAGGTCTATAAGAAGTTTTAGTCCTGTAATTGCCCCTCTGGTTACAACAATGGGCATGTGAACTGCAGTCCCATTAGTTGAATGTGCTTTTGGGCCTGTAGAGGCAGGGAGTGTGGTTTCATTCCATCATAAGCCAGCAGCAGTGAGAGAAATTGTGAACATCCCAGGTGCCCCCACTGAAGCACCCCTTGCTATCCAAAACTATAGGCTGGGACGATGAGAATGTGCGTATGTTTTGTGAGAAGAGGAAGAAGTGCATGTTAAGTCCCTGGAAGTGTGATTGAGCATGGGCCAGAGGATTGAAGCTGCAACACAGGAGCAGAGTTGATGTGAAGAATGGCATGGTCTGAGAAAGATGAGAGTAACATGTACAGCAGGCATGTGAAACATAGGGCCCGCGGGCCGGACCCGTCCCGTTGGATTATTTAATACGGCCCGGCATAAATTTCTGAGTATGTCAAAAAATGAAGCAAGTCTCTAGCTCATTTCTATCAAAAGTTGTGATTTTTAAAAAATGAATACAAATCAAATGCTCTCTCTGGTCGCTAGAGGGCAGTAAATGACAGCATGCAGCACTGACACGAGTTAAAGCTTCAGTCAAAGGATGCAATTCCGCTATGAAGCGATTCTGCTATGAAGGATAAATTTGGGTCCGTGGAAATGAATACGTTTTATCAATATCTCGTGCCAGGTTACCCCAAATTAACAGCCATGGCTGCATAAGTTCTATCCATGTTTGGGACTACTTATCTTTGTGAACAGGTGTTCTCTGTAATGAACAATAATAAAACAAAGCAGCGCTCAAGGTTAACAAATAAACACTTGAATGACATTGTTAAATGTGCTGCTACTCAGGATTTGACACCTAATATCGATGCACTTGTGAAGGCAAAAAGATGCCAAGTTACAGGAGCCAGCAGCAGCAAGTAGACTGCAGGAATGCAGTGAGAGAGAGAGAAAAAAAGTGTGATGACACGAAATTTGTTTGCACTCATGAATACAGATCATTAAAAATAAGATTCATCTGGTTTCATATTAAAGATAATTAATATTGTGCAGTATGTTCTCAGCTTCAGTAGGCCCAGCCTAGTAGTTTGATCTGATGTAGTCTAATTTTATTACCCATGCACTGCTATAACTTTTATTTGTATTTCTTTTTTTATTTATTTCAAAGCAGTATGACTATTAAGGCGAAAATATTTTTTTCATAGCTCCCACTTGAGTTTGTTAATGTGGTGAGTTGCTTCAGGTATAAAACTGCATTCACTCAACTGTTAAAATAAACCAGTTGTTAACACATTCACCGTCAAACATGAAAATATTTTTTTTTTCATTGTTTTAATGTGTTGTGCTTAGAAAAGATCCCTTTTCATCCATGATTATAATATGTAGGGTAGGCTAAAAATGTAGGCTGAATGATAAAGCATAGTACTGAAAAATAAAGCTAAATATTTGGAGTTGATTTGTAGTTACTGATCCGGCTCACCTGAGAACAGAAGGTCTGGATCCGGCCCCACAGCCAAACTGAGTTTGACATGCCTGATCTACACGTTTCCATGAGGCAAACCATGTTCGAGGACATACTTCTGCAGAGAATTTGGCAGAGAGAATCTACAGGGGAACTGTCCAGACCAAGGACATGAGGGGAGGAATTCATATGGAGCCAGTTGCAGTTCAAGAGTACTGCATTCTGAAAAATGTGAATTATTCACCATGTGGGTTTGTCATTCACCCTGATGCTCCATGGCTGGGTTGTTCCCCTGATGGAGTAATCTTCGATCCCTCTGAGAATCCACCATTTGGACTCTTAGAAGTCAAATGCCCCAACATTCAGAGTTATGTGGACTGCCCCTATCTGAAAATGTCAAGCGGTGCTTTGAAACTTCGGAGGCAACACAAGTACTGCTGGCAAGTTCAGGGACAGATCCTCTTGACTGGTTTAGAATGGTGTGATTTTGTTGTGTGTGCTCAGGAGGACACACTAGTTGAGCGAGTTTACAAAAATCAAGAAGTGATGCACACCATTAGAGAAAAAGCGGATCATTTTTTCTTTTACCATTACATACAAAAGTGTTTGCAGTAAAACATAAATACAATGATTACCTGTATAGTGTCAGATTAATTATCTGTTGTTCATTAAGAAGTGATTTGTTTGTTTTTTCTGTCAATGGATTAATTCCACTGTTTTTATGTCTTCCTTTAAGTGCAGACATAAAAAAAATATGAGAAGGATTTTTGATTCTCCAAGCCAAGGTTTATTACAGCAGGTTATTAAGACCAGTAATAATAAAGCATCAAAACATATTTACATATTTTCGATATTTAAATGCATACATTCTAAAATTTGCTCAATGTCTTTACAAGTGGTCCATTCTGATAGTTCACAAGCAGACAAGATACAGTAAATAGCTGATTTATGCTGCCTGAAATAGACATGGGGATGACGGTGTCAAACAATTTGTGCTCCTTTACTCGTCGGATGCACCGTTCAACATGTACCCTGAGCCTGGCTACGGACTGTGTGTGTTTTACGTCATGTGCAGACATTCGTGTGCACCTTTTCAGGAAAACTGGCCTGTGGATCTTACATGGTACAAGATCGTCTACCAGGAAGCCCTTATCCACCATTATTGCCATGTCAGGGGTAAGTAGAGGAATAATTCCTGACTGTCTGAACATCTCCCTGTCACTAATAGACCCAGCATAGAGTCCAGACACAAAGGTTATGGCACTATGGGGTGCCATTCCAATTAAGAAAGTAGGTTTGGAGTTGGTGACCCGTATCATCTGATGTGTTGCAGGTTCAATCAGTTCCCAGAAGGCCATCAGGTGGTTGTAGGTTGCAAACCTGCAAAGACAGTAGATGGATTATTAAGATACACTGATCAAAAACTAATCAGTCATATCCAGTATTTTTGTTCAGAAGCTCATCTTTTTAGATCATTTTAACTCTATTGTGCACACATTCCAGGCGGACATTTTAAAAATTCCTCAGATTCCCGACATAGTCCACTATAAAACCAGATATCTCAGGTTGTACATATAGGGAAATGATAATTCATGGCTCAAACTGAAGTAGACAGTTGGGGGAACATATTGATTCACTTCAATACCATATTCCTTGGTTTGTTTTATTTTAGAACCTCTATTACAGATGCTTATATGCCAGGAATGTCAGACAGGGTTCCCACACCTTGGTTAACATAAAATTCAAGGACCTTTCAATGACTTTCCAGGACCAACTTCCTCAAATTCAAGGACAGCACCTGCCAGCATTTACCTACTCTTACCCCTGAATATGTTATCAAAAAACGATGTTAATACAACGCAAATTCAAAAGACTGAATGTCATTTCAAGCCATGCATCCTGAAATTTTCTGTGCATGACTGGCAATTTAGCAATGCACATCTGAGATGACGACATTCACGTAAAATGGCTATAGTTGTTGAAGGATCAACAACTACCTACAGGAAACACTTGCTTTCGGTGCTGAACAAACAAACAAATTTCTCTACAGGAGAATGACTAAACTTTGCCAAGTAAAAGTCAGCATAGGCCCTGTAGAATCAATGTCATTTTAAATGAACTTGTGCTGGCAAAATAATGACACATTGACAGTAGACAAATAATAATAATAATAACAATAATACACATATGCATATACACATACAGTACATACATAAAACAGAGGAGCAAAGCCATATAATGAGATTAGAACTATAGATTTCTAGAGAAATCTGGCGTGAGATGATTCTAGCATAGTTTTTAAATCTACTTAATAAAGAATAATATTCATTCATAAAGAGAACAGCCTTTTAACCACTCCACTTATGGTAGTGAATTTATGGAATCAGAGAAATTCGAACTGAAGTATAATGGTATCAAAAGAAAGAAGTTTGAGATTAATCCAGTTTCTAGTGTCCATGCAAAAACTTTGTAAATATTGAGATGGAAAAACATATGCTCCTGGGATTCATCTTCTGACTTAAAAAAGGTCCATTAATCCACATCAAGTTTAACTCTTCTTTCAAGAAACATGGCTACAGGATATATCTTATTTATTATTTTGAAATGAGTCTCTTTTACTTTAGAAGACATGAGCCATTTGACAAGCCTTTGTGGTTTTATAATTTTTATTAGGATGTTTCTTGAAAGAATATCTATTATATCTTTTGTCTCATACCATCAGTGATAATCTTGTTATTACACTTGAACTCAACAGTCATTCACTTTTAACATGGGCATCGAAACAGTCAACTCTGAATATAAAATGTTAAAGGAATCACTTTGCAGACTTTCTTTAAATCTTTATAACAACTCATATCAGATCATATTTTTTCAACAAAGGATGAGAAATTTAAAACATCATGGCAATCTTTTTCATAGCAATCTTTTGTAAATATTGACTTCCTTACCAACTGTGCCCTATTATTCTGTGACCGCGGTCTTCATCCATGTGAAATTTCAAACCCTCTAAAATATTCAAGGACCGTCAAGGACGGCTGTCTTTTATGCCTGTTTTCAAAAACTTTCCAGGGCCTTGAACTTATTTTTTCAGATTCACAAACTTTCAAGGATTTCAAGGACCCGTGGGAACCCTGTATGATATGATATTTATGTCCAATATAGTCCGACAGGCTATGCCAAGCTACCGTAGCCAACTCCGGTAGCATCCGACACGATACAGAGTACTCCAGCACTCAAAAGCTCCAATACTGTCTATAATCTAATGTTTAGTATTAGAATATATATTTTGTACAATATCGCTTATGAAAAATTATCAATTTTTACTCACGTGTACACTGAGTCGCGTCGTAGCGGGTGTACGGTCTCACTTCCGGGTTGGCGAAAATGCCGAAAATTGCTCATATATTCCATAAAAAGTTATCGGTTTATGTTCAAAAGTATCCACAATCAGAATAAAAACGAACAAAATAATCCACGACTGAAGAGCTTCCAATCACTTGTAAGGCTCCGGCTTGTCTCTGTGGACTGATCAAGTTGGTGCACTTGCAGTCAACACGAGCGAGTGTGGCCAGGGTTGGCAGGTCGTGCATAAATATCCCGGCCAAAGTCAGTGTAAAATGCGCCCGTCAGAAGCCAAAAGTAGCCCAAAGTGTTAGAGTGTTAAAATTGAGACTATTTAAGTATTATATCGCCATCGATTGTTATTGTTGACTTGTAACTCCCGCGGTGGGCCAAGTGAAAAGTAGCCCAAAAACGAAAAACTTTGAAGGAGTTTCAAACAAGTCCAATTTGGAGTGAAAACCGCGAATCTGGCAACCAGGTTTAGATGGTATGTGCAGTATATAAAGAGCTGCAAATTCATATATGTCTCGAGGACGGTATGCCAAAAAGTATATTAACCTAAATATATTTTAGGAAACAGAATAGTCCTATATTACATATATTCTAGTTCTACATTAACTGTTCAAACATTATTCCATTTTTCCCTGTGCAAAAATAAGATTTCGCTACCACAATGCATTACTATTTTGCATAAACCAATCAGCTTCAAGTCGGCATATGACGCCCGCTGACGTTTCTAGGAAGTAAACAGGAAACTAACGAGCTAACTGTGAATGTCTTTGGACTGGCTTGATCAAATTTGACAATTAAGCCATCTTTTTTTAGTTATATTGTGCTGCATCTAATAAAGTATGGTTAGCAAACGCTTCCTTGTATCCATGTTAACGTTAGTGATTGTATCAATAAATTTACCTTGACAGACCACAAGCTATTACTTACTATTGAGATGTTTGTTTTAGCTAGCTAACTATGAAGCTGCTGTGTAAGTAGCATATCATTACATTTTTATTTTTATTCATCTTCCCCCCTGCACAGTGTCAATGAAAAACAAGGTGACAGGAGAGGTCCGCGTGAGGGCAGTTTGTCATAGGTCTATGAGGAAAAGTGAAAAGCCACATGACTTGAGAGTAGGATCAATGGTTACACACACACACACACACACACAAGTGTTTGTGTATATATGTATGTATGTATGTATGTACAAACATGCACTAATCAGTCATAACAATTACTGTTTTTTCGCAAGATATTTAAATATGGCAGTCTGAACTAAAGAAGCAAAAGCAGCCTTAATCCTGTGGTCTTTGCTGAATAAGACTTCCAGGGACTTCACATACAGTTGTTCCTGTTCTGGCAAAACAAAATATCCTGTTCTCACTCAACAAAATATTGGGCGCAGTGGGGGGCGCAAAATTATTCTCATCTATTAATGGGGGGCACGGCAGAAAACGTTTGGGAACCACTCCTTTAATGTATAAGTGTATAGAAGTGTATAACCACTACATCAGATTACTGCCATAATATAAGCAAAGCTGATTAAATATTGAAGGTGTGGTCATCTCCAATCACACCCTTCACTAATCACATTGACTAAATCTATAGCATCAATAAAACATGGTATTTGGTGCCCAAGCTTTTGCATGTGCCTACATATTTTATCTCTCTACCTTCAGTGAATTAAAGTGGATGTGTACAGTCAACTAATTTGGGAAACTTTACCTGACTTATTTATTTTTGCTCAATTACTGCTGTTCAATAAAATGTTAACAGATATTTTAATATATTTTTTCTCCTTAGATGGTGTTAAAACACTCGAGCCCTGTCATTTTGGTGAGCACCCATTGCTCCTGTGTGGCAGGATGTGCCCTGTGCAATCATTTGGTTGCCCTTCTTTATCAGACTGCACACTATTCTCAGCTAGATATTCCTGCTGTACCCCCAGTCCAAAGCTGCACAGACACCGAGCAGCGAGTTACCTAGCATGTCAGTTTGTATGTCACATGTATGTTCATCCATATGTAGCCACCATTAAAACAGTGCTAAATGTGTCCCTACTTTTAGGGTGTGAAGCCGGGACCCGTTGGAGAAATGGAGGTTCGAAAACCAAGGAATTCAACTGCTGACTGTGTGAGGTTATATATATATATATATATATATATATATATATATATATATATATATATATATATATATAAGTTATCTTTTAAACCTTATATTCAACATCTAATTAAAAAGCTTAGACTCTTGTTAGGTTTTTATTATAGAAATAAATCTTGTTTTTCTTTTATTGTAAAAAAGAAGTTAGTTGAAGCAACGTTCATGCCTGTATTAGATTATGGAGATATTTTGTATATGAATGCTCCTGTGCACTGTTTGAGCATACTGGACAGTGTGTATCATAGTGCTTTGCGATTTATAACAAACTGTCGACCTCTTACTCATCATTGTTTGTTATACACAAAAGTGAATTGGACTTTGTTGCAGGCACGACGTTTTGCACATTGGTATGTTTTTATTTACAAAGCACTAATTGGGAATTTGCCTAATTATTTATGTTGTCTTCTGAATAGAAGGCAAAGTCTGCTCAGTCTTCGTTCGAGTGAGTTTTTGCAACTTGCTGTTCCTAGAGCTCGAACAGAGCTAGGAAAGACTGCTTTTAGTTTTGCTGCTCCATACACATGGAACCGGTTACAGGCTGATATAAAAATCAAGGACCTTGTTTCTTTGAACAGATTTAAGACTCTGATAAAATCAGTCAGGTCCAGATCATCTGTGTGTGCGTGTTTTAATAAATTTTATGTGAGATTTTGAATGTATCTTGAATGTTGTAATTTGTGCTGCTGCTCGGTCTCTCTTGGCCAGATCTCTCTTGTAAAAGGGATCTTGTATCTCAAGGGACTAACCTGGTTAAATAAAGGCAAATAAAAAAATAAAAAAATATTACCTTTGATCCATGTGATGTGTAATGAAGTTTAGATTATATTGTGGCAGTAATTTGATTTAATGGTTATACACGTTTTTGCTTTTAATATTTTTCAGAAGTTCACATTATAAAGCGTTTGGATGGAGAAATGCCCAATGTTGCCATGCTAAGAGTGTCAGAGGTCTATAAGAAGTTTTAGTCCTGTAATTGCCCCTCTGGTTACAACAATGGGCATGTGAACTGCAGTCCCATTAGTTGAATGTGCTTTTGGGCCTGTAGAGGCAGGGAGTGTGGTTTCATTCCATCATAAGCCAGCAGCAGTGAGAGAAATTGTGAACATCCCAGGTGCCCCCACTGAAGCACCCCTTGCTATCCAAAACTATAGGCTGGGACGATGAGAATGTGCGTATGTTTTGTGAGAAGAGGAAGAAGTGCATGTTAAGTCCCTGGAAGTGTGATTGAGCATGGGCCAGAGGATTGAAGCTGCAACACAGGAGCAGAGTTGATGTGAAGAATGGCATGGTCTGAGAAAGATGAGAGTAACATGTACAGCAGGCATGTGAAACATAGGGCCCGCGGGCCGGACCCGTCCCGTTGGATTATTTAATACGGCCCGGCATAAATTTCTGAGTATGTCAAAAAATGAAGCAAGTCTCTAGCTCATTTCTATCAAAAGTTGTGATTTTTAAAAAATGAATACAAATCAAATGCTCTCTCTGGTCGCTAGAGGGCAGTAAATGACAGCATGCAGCACTGACACGAGTTAAAGCTTCAGTCAAAGGATGCAATTCCGCTATGAAGCGATTCTGCTATGAAGGATAAATTTGGGTCCGTGGAAATGAATACGTTTTATCAATATCTCGTGCCAGGTTACCCCAAATTAACAGCCATGGCTGCATAAGTTCTATCCATGTTTGGGACTACTTATCTTTGTGAACAGGTGTTCTCTGTAATGAACAATAATAAAACAAAGCAGCGCTCAAGGTTAACAAATAAACACTTGAATGACATTGTTAAATGTGCTGCTACTCAGGATTTGACACCTAATATCGATGCACTTGTGAAGGCAAAAAGATGCCAAGTTACAGGAGCCAGCAGCAGCAAGTAGACTGCAGGAATGCAGTGAGAGAGAGAGAAAAAAAGTGTGATGACACGAAATTTGTTTGCACTCATGAATACAGATCATTAAAAATAAGATTCATCTGGTTTCATATTAAAGATAATTAATATTGTGCAGTATGTTCTCAGCTTCAGTAGGCCCAGCCTAGTAGTTTGATCTGATGTAGTCTAATTTTATTACCCATGCACTGCTATAACTTTTATTTGTATTTCTTTTTTTATTTATTTCAAAGCAGTATGACTATTAAGGCGAAAATATTTTTTTCATAGCTCCCACTTGAGTTTGTTAATGTGGTGAGTTGCTTCAGGTATAAAACTGCATTCACTCAACTGTTAAAATAAACCAGTTGTTAACACATTCACCGTCAAACATGAAAATCTTTTTTTTTTCATTGTTTTAATGTGTTGTGCTTAGAAAAGATCCCTTTTCATCCATGATTATAATATGTAGGGTAGGCTAAAAATGTAGGCTGAATGATAAAGCATAGTACTGAAAAATAAAGCTAAATATTTGGAGTTGATTTGTAGTTACTGATCCGGCTCACCTGAGAACAGAAGGTCTGGATCCGGCCCCACAGCCAAACTGAGTTTGACATGCCTGATCTACACGTTTCCATGAGGCAAACCATGTTCGAGGACATACTTCTGCAGAGAATTTGGCAGAGAGAATCTACAGGGGAACTGTCCAGACCAAGGACATGAGGGGAGGAATTCATATGGAGCCAGTTGCAGTTCAAGAGTACTGCATTCTGAAAAATGTGAATTATTCACCATGTGGGTTTGTCATTCACCCTGATGCTCCATGGCTGGGTTGTTCCCCTGATGGAGTAATCTTCGATCCCTCTGAGAATCCACCATTTGGACTCTTAGAAGTCAAATGCCCCAACATTCAGAGTTATGTGGACTGCCCCTATCTGAAAATGTCAAGCGGTGCTTTGAAACTTCGGAGGCAACACAAGTACTGCTGGCAAGTTCAGGGACAGATCCTCTTGACTGGTTTAGAATGGTGTGATTTTGTTGTGTGTGCTCAGGAGGACACACTAGTTGAGCGAGTTTACAAAAATCAAAAAGTGATGCACACCATTAGAGAAAAAGCGGATCATTTTTTCTTTTACCATTACATACAAAAGTGTTTGCAGTAAAACATAAATACAATGATTACCTGTATAGTGTCAGATTAATTATCTGTTGTTCATTAAGAAGTGATTTGTTTGTTTTTTCTGTCAATGGATTAATTCCACTGTTTTTATGTCTTCCTTTAAGTGCAGACATAAAAAAAATATGAGAAGGATTTTTGATTCTCCAAGCCAAGGTTTATTACAGCAGGTTATTAAGACCAGTAATAATAAAGCATCAAAACATATTTACATATTTTCGATATTTAAATGCATACATTCTAAAATTTGCTCAATGTCTTTACAAGTGGTCCATTCTGATAGTTCACAAGCAGACAAGATACAGTAAATAGCTGATTTATGCTGCCTGAAATAGACATGGGGATGACGGTGTCAAACAATTTGTGCTCCTTTACTTGTCGGATGCACCGTTCAACATGTACCCTGAGCCTGGCTACGGACTGTGTGTGTTTTACGTCATGTGCAGACATTCGTGTGCACCTTTTCAGGAAAACTGGCCTGTGGATCTTACATGGTACAAGATCGTCTACCAGGAAGCCCTTATCCACCATTATTGCCATGTCATGGGTAAGTAGAGGAATAATTCCTGACTGTCTGAACATCTCCCTGTCACTAATAGACCCAGCATAGAGTCCAGACACAAAGGTTATGGCACTATGGGGTGCCATTCCAATTAAGAAAGTAGGTTTGGAGTTGGTGACCCGTATCATCTGATGTGTTGCAGGTTCAATCAGTTCCCAGAAGGCCATCAGGTGGTTGTAGGTTGCAAACCTGCAAAGACAGTAGATGGATTATTAAGATACACTGATCAAAAACGAATCAGTCATATCCCGTATTTTTGTTCAGAAGCTCATCTTTTTAGATCATTTTAACTCTATTGTGCACACATTCCAGGCGGACATTTTAAAAATTCCTCAGATTCCCGACATAGTCCACTATAAAACTAGATATCTCAGGTTGTACATATAGGGAAATGATAATTCATGGCTCAAACTGAAGTAGACAGTTGGGGGAACATATTGATTCACTTCAATACCATATTCCTTGGTTCGTTTTATTTTAGAACCTCTATTACAGATGCTAATATGCCAGGAATGTCAGACAGGGTTCCCACACCTTGGTTAACATAAAATTCAAGGACCTTTCAATGACTTTCCAGGACCAACTTCCTCAAATTCAAGGACAGCACCAGCCAGCATTTACCTACTCTTACCCCTGAATATGTTATCAAAAAACGATGTTAATACAACGCAAATTCAAAAGACTGAATGTCATTTCAAGCCATGCATCCTGAAATTTTCTGTGCATGACTGGCAATTTAGCAATGCACATCTGAGATGACGACATTCACGTAAAATGGCTATAGTTGTTGAAGGATCAACAACTACCTACAGGAAACACTTGCTTTCGGTGCTGAACAAACAAACAAATTTCTCTACAGGAGAATGACCAAACTTTGCCAAGTAAAAGTCAGCATAGGCCCTGTAGAATCAATGTAATTTTAAATGAACTTGTGCTGGCAAAATAATGACACGTTGACAGTAGACAAATAATAATAATAATAACAATAATACACATATGCATATACACATACAGTACATACATAAAACAGAGGAGCAAAGCCATATAATGAGATTAGAACTATAGATTTCTAGAGAAATCTGGCGTGAGATGATTCTAGCATAGTTTTTAAATCTACTTAATAAAGAATAATATTCATTCATAAAGAGAACAGCCTTTTAACCACTCCACTTATGGTAGTGAATTTATGGAATCAGAGAAATTCGAACTGAAGTATAATGGTATCAAAAGAAAGAAGTTTGAGATTAATCCAGTTTCTAGTGTCCATGCAAAAACTTTGTAAATATTGAGATGGAAAAACATATGCTCCTGGGATTCATCTTCTGACTTAAAAAAGGTCCATTAATCCACATCAAGTTTAACTCTTCTTTCAAGAAACATGGCTACAGGATATATCTTATTTATTATTTTGAAATGAGTCTCTTTTACTTTAGAAGACATGAGCCATTTGACAAGCCTTTGTGGTTTTATAATTTTTATTAGGATGTTTCTTGAAAGAATATCTATTATATCTTTTGTCTCATACCATCAGTGATAATCTTGTTATTACACTTGAACTCAACAGTCATTCACTTTTAACATGGGCATCGAAACAGTCAACTCTGAATATAAAATGTTAAAGGAATCACTTTGCAGACTTTCTTTAAATCTTTATAACAACTCATATCAGATCATATTTTTTCAACAAAGGATGAGAAATTTAAAACATCATGGCAATCTTTTTCATAGCAATCTTTTGTAAATATTGACTTCCTTACCAACTGTGCCCTATTATTCTGTGACCGCGGTCTTCATCCATGTGAAATTTCAAACCCTCTAAAATATTCAAGGACCGTCAAGGACGGCTGTCTTTTATGCCTGTTTTCAAAAACTTTCCAGGGCCTTGAACTTATTTTTTCAGATTCACAAACTTTCAAGGATTTCAAGGACCCGTGGGAACCCTGTATGATATGATATTGTAGCGTCGGGCTATGGGAGGTACCGAAGAGTTACGGTAATACCCATGAGCCCTAGCGGCCTAGAAGTGTTATGTGTTATGTAAGTTTATGCCTTTGTGTTACGAGTTGCTGTTATCCTTCATATGTGCTGTTGGTGTTAGTTACCCTGGTCCATTTCATGTACTTGTGCCTTACCCGAGACCCCCTTCCACCCAGGTGTAATGTGATTGTCATAATGTTACCCCCCGTGTGCATGTGTGAGTGGAGCGGTTAGCCCCATGTGATTGCGCATGCGCGCATTGAGTTTTACTTGGTGGCATTAATAAAGCCAACTACAAAATTGAAATGGACCTGCCTACGACCTCTTTTCTCCACACCACGCCACATTTGGTGTCAGAAGTGGCTCTCCAAGTGGAACTAGACCGCATTAATGGAGAGCTCGAACGGCTGCGAGTGGAGACGGGAGATGCTCGGCGATTCAACGGCGCCACGAGAAAACACAGGCTGCGGTTCGACGGGCCGAGCGACACGGAGACGCCGCTTTCCGGACGGCGGGGAGCGTCGTCGACGATGCCGGCGAGGGCAACGGAAGTAACCGTCGGGCGTGCGTGCGTGCCGACACCAGAGACGACAGGCGCGGCAGCCGGCCCAGCGCGCCGGCTTAACCTGCCCAGCTACGACGGCGAGGCGGACTGGGCGGCGTTCGAGGCCCAGCTTGACGTGGTGGCCAGCTACGAGGGGTGGTCCGACACGGAGGCGGCGGCACAGCTGTGTTTGGCGCTCCGAGGTCCGGCGCTCAGGGTCCTTGTCGAACTCCCCGAGGAGTCCCGGCGGGTACTCACTTCGCTGAAGACGGCGCTCAAGACCCGGTTCAGTCGGCAACCGAATGAGTCGGAAGCAAAACAGCGTTTGGCTGCTCGCCGACGCGGCCGGGGAGAGAGGCTCGGTGTGCTGGCGTCAGAGGTGGCCCTGCTGGTACGGCTGGCGTACCCAACATTCCCGCGCGAAGCCCAACAGCAGCTATCACTGGATTACTTTGTGGGCGCGCTAGAGCCGGCCGACCTACGGAGACACGTCCGCCTGACCAACCCCACCACCCTCGATGCCGCTGTGGACGAGGCGTCCAGAGCGGAGCCCATTCTCCTCAGCGACGATGGAGCCGGAGCCCCGCGGCGACCCCGATCCCGCGTTCAACCAGCGGACAGCCCGCTTTCATGCTGGAATTGCGGCGAACGCGGACACAAGGCCGCTGTTTGCAAAGCTACGGGAAACGAGCAGGGAGCCGCCCGATGAGGGACGCGGCGACTCCCAACCCCTCTGGTCTACCCTCAAGCTTCTCAAGAGTCGCCGGCCAGCGCGACATGCACATTCCGTGTAAGTTCGGCGATATTCCTGTTTCTGCGCTGGTTGACACGGGGTCCTCGGTATCGCTTATACGGCCTGATTTACTTGCGGGCAGCGCGGGGGGGCTCGCTGACGTGACGCGTAGTCGGGGGGGGCTGACCACGGTTACGGGTGAGCGCCTTGAGCTGCTAGGGTACATCGAGGTCGAATTTGACTTTGGGCAGGGACCTTGCGTCCACATGTTTTGGGTCGGGGAGATCTCAGATTCGTGTATTCTCGGTAGCGATTTCCTGAAACAGACTAGGGCCATTATCGACTACGGGCGTGGGGTACTGGTGCTGAATGATCGGCCGGTTAATGTGTGCTGCGGGAGTGACACGACCCCGCGTTCGTGTTTAATGTCCAAGGAACAGGTGAGTTTGAACAAACCGTTGCCGTGCCCGGGGGACCCGATCCATGAGTTGTGGCTTAGGAGTAGCTCGGGGCTATCCATAATGCAAGGCGGGCTACTCCGTGACCTTCTAGAGCGCTACAGGGGATCATTCGCGGCGAACGAACGTGACTGTTCGAGGACGGGGTTCGCGAGCCACTCGATCGACACGGGGGACGCTAAGCCTGCCCGCCTGAGACCCCACCGCCTCCCTCTAGCTAAGCGTGCGGCGGCCGAGAGTCAGATTCGGGAGATGGCAGCGGCTGGCGTCATTGAACCGTCGAGCAGCTCGTGGTCCGCACCGGTAGTCCTAGCGAAGAAGAAGGACGGCTCATGGCGGTTCTGTGTTGACTACCGGCGCTTGAACGCGGTCACCAGGCTGGACTCCTACCCCATACCACGGGTGGATGACACGCTCGAACAACTAGCGGGCTCCGACTGGTTTAGTTCTCTGGACCTGCGTAGCGGGTACTGGCAGGTCCCCTTGGCGGACACGGCCAAGGAGAAAACTGCCTTCTCTATTGGTTCCGGCCTCTGGCAATTCACGGTCCTCCCTTTCGGACTATGTAACGCTCCGGCCACTTTTGAGCGCTTGATGGAGCGTGTCCTGTCTGGCGTCCCGAGCAGTACGTGCGTCGTTTATCTGGACGATGTTTTGGTCCATGCCGCGGGTTTCGAGTCAGCGCTGGCCAATTTAGAGCTAGTCTTGGGCCTCGTGAAGGAAGCAAATTTGTCTCTCAACCCGGCAAAGTGCAATCTCCTTCAGCGACGCGTAAATTTCCTCGGACACGTAGTGAGCAAGGAGGGTATAGCTACTGATCCCAGCAAGACGGCCGCGGTCCGGGAGTGGCCCACCCCTCGTACTGTACGACAAGTGCGTAGTTTCCTCGGACTCGCGTCGTACTACCGCCGCTTTGTAAAGGGCTTTGCAGATATTGCTGCCCCCCTTCACCGCTTGACGAGCGGCGGCGGTGTGAGGTTTAGCTGGTCTGACGACGCTGAACATGCGTTTTGTTCTCTGAAACAACGTTTGTGCAGTACGCCTGTCTTGGCTTACCCCTGCCCGACCGAACGGTTCATCGTGGACACTGACGCAAGCGATCACGGTCTAGGTGCTGTCCTGTCCCAGGTCCAGGGAGGTTCAGAACGGGTTATCGCGTACTTCAGCCGCCGCCTCGACAAGGCCGAGAGGAACTATTGTGTCACGCGACGCGAGCTGTTAGCCGTCGTTGAGGGGCTGCGCCACTTTAGGCCCTATGTGTACGGTGTGCCGTTCCTGCTGCGGACCGATCATGCATCACTCCAGTGGCTACTACGTTTCCGCGAGCCGGAGGGCCAATTAGCGAGGTGGCTAACCCAGCTACAGGAGTTTAACTTCGTGGTCGAACACAGGCCTGGTCACAATCACGGTAATGCCGACGCGCTGTCCCGACGCCCGTGCGCGTCACTCGACTGCAAATACTGCCAGCGGGCTGAAGACAGAGCGGTCGACATCGGTCTATGCGCGGCGGTTGGCCAGTTTACCCCTTCTCCCCCCGTGTTAAGCTGTGTGTCCGCCGCGGAGCTGACCGAAGCTCAGGGGGCTGATCTGGAGCTCGAGTGGGCACTGCGTGCGGTTGAGTCGGCCACCACTCCGGAGTGGGACACTGTGATGCGACTGGGCCCCGTGGCCAAGGCCCTGAAGTCTAACTGGGGCAACCTGAAAGTTGTTGGGGGTATGCTATGCCGGGTTTGGGAGGACCCGGGCACTGGGGGCCGTCTAACCCAAGCAGTGGTGCCACGGGAGCTGCGCAACGATGTCCTGCGGGCCGTACACGGTCTTCCCGGCTCAGGCCATTTTGGCATCACCAAAACTTTGGGCCGGTTGCGTCAGAAATTCTGGTGGCCTGGCTGCAGGATGGATGTCGAGCTGTATGTCCACTGCTGTGACGTGTGCGCTGCTAAGAAGGGACCGGCGAGGACCTCACATGCTCCCCTCCACCCCATGCAATCCGGCAGCCCTATGGAAAGAGTGGCAGTGGACGTGCTGGGGCCGTTCCCAGTGACTGAGTCGGGTAACCGCTACGTGCTCGTGGCCATGGACTACTTCACTAAATGGCCGGAGGCGTATGCGGTGCCCGACCAGAGTGCTACAACGACGGCTGAGACCCTGGTGGGGGAATTCTTCTGCCGTTTCGGCGTCCCAGAGGCACTACATAGCGACCAGGGTAGGAACTTTGAGTCTGAGGTCATGGGCGAGGTCTGCCGTTTGCTGGGGGTGCACAGGACGAGGACGACGCCCCTCCACCCGCAATGTGATGGTCTGGTTGAGCGATTCAACCGGACCCTGGCCGCTCAGCTGGCCATGGCTACCCGGGGGAACCAACGTGACTGGGACAAGCAGCTCCCTTTTGTCCTGTTGGCATGCCGCTCTGCCGTACAGGAGACCACTGGTTTCACGCCGGCCATGCTCATGTTCGGCCGTGAGCTACGGTCGCCGGTAGACCTGGCTTTCGGCGCACCTCCAGTGGACGACGGTGACACTTACCAAGGTCCTGTGTTTGTTTCCAGGCTACGGACGAGACTGCACGATGTCCACACGCTGGCCAGGGGCCGCCAGTCTGAGGCCGGGCTACGCCAGAAGCGTGCTTACGACATGCGCTGCTATGGCGAACCTCTGCTGGCGAACTCTGAGGTATGGCTGTACAACCCGCAGCGTAAAAAGGGACTGTGCCCCAAGCTGCAGTCTGCTTGGGTGGGTCCGTGCTCTATGCTGTCTCGGCTGAGCGACGTGGTCTACCGGATACGTTGGGGCCGGCGGCGCCTCGTGGTACATCGCGACCGCCTTGCCCCGTACCGCCCAAGGGCTCAGGGCACTGGACGCTGCCGGGACTCTCCTGCCCCTGTTTCCCCCGTGGCCCCTCACACCATTTCCCCTGCGGCTGGATTGGCCAGGCCGCAACGTATGCGTAGGCTACCACGGCGCCTACAGGACTGTGTGCCCTGAAACGTGTGCCATGTCTATATGGACTGCTCATTGCTGAGTTCCCGACTGGTCAGATGCCATATTCTTGTTACGCATCTCCATGTTTTTGTTTTTTTTCATGATGCTGTGAGTTGAGCTGTTTATTGCCTTATGCATGTTGTACGAGTTATACTGTTCATGCATTTATGTCGTGTTTGATTCCGTTATGGAATTTTTAAATCTTTGTATTAGTTGCACGCTACTGTTTTGTACTGTGTGGTCGCCGGGACGGCTGACCTCTTGGGGGGGGGGGGCTGTGTAGCGTCGGGCTATGGGAGGTACCGAAGAGTTACGGTAATACCCATGAGCCCTAGCGGCCTAGAAGTGTTATGTGTTATGTAAGTTTATGCCTTTGTGTTACGAGTTGCTGTTATCCTTCATATGTGCTGTTGGTGTTAGTTACCCTGGTCCATTTCATGTACTTGTGCCTTACCCGAGACCCCCTTCCACCCAGGTGTAATGTGATTGTCATAATGTTACCCCCCGTGTGCATGTGTGAGTGGAGCGGTTAGCCCCATGTGATTGCGCATGCGCGCATTGAGTTTTACTTGGTGGCATTAATAAAGCCAACTACAAAATTGAAATGGACCTGCCTACGACCTCTTTTCTCCACACCACGCCACAATATTTATGTCCAATATAGTCCGACAGGCTATGCCAAGCTACCGTAGCCAACTCCGGTAGCATCCGACACGATACAGAGTACTCCAGCACTCAAAAGCTCCAATACTGTCTATAATCTAATGTTTAGTATTAGAATATATATTTTGTACAATATCGCTTATGAAAAATTATCAATTTTTACTCACGTGTACACTGAGTCGCGTCGTAGCGGGTGTACGGTCTCACTTCCGGGTTGGCGAAAATGCCGAAAATTGCTCATATATTCCATAAAAAGTTATCGGTTAATGTTCAAAAGTATCCACAATCAGAATAAAAACGAACAAAATAATCCACGACTGCTTCAGTTTCGCCGAATAGTGCGTTCTGGGGAGCTTGGCTTAGGTTAGCAAAGGTTAGCGGTTAGCTTATGTTGCTATGCTAGCGGACCCACATTGGAAATGAAGCGCGACTTTCCGAGGGCTCAATAAAAAAATATAATTGAGCAATCATGGCAAATGAGGGCTGGTTAGCTTCAGAAGGAAGTAAACTATTGGTTAGAAGAGCTTCCAATCACTTGTAAGGCTCCGGCTTGTCTCTGTGGACTGATCAAGTTGGTGCACTTGCAGTCAACACGAGCGAGTGTGGCCAGGGTTGGCAGGTCGTGCATAAATATCCCGGCCAAAGTCAGTGTAAAATGCGCCCGTCAGAAGCCAAAAGTAGCCCAAAGTGTTAGAGTGTTAAAATTGAGACTATTTAAGTATTATATCGCCATCGATTGTTATTGTTGACTTGTAACTCCCGCGGTGGGCCAAGTCAAAAGTAGCCCAAAAACGAAAAACTTTGAAGGAGTTTCAAACAAGCCCAATTTGGAGTGAAAACCGCGAATCTGGCAACCAGGTTTAGATGGTATGTGCAGTATATAAAGAGCTGCAAATTCATATATGTCTCGAGGACGGTATGCCAAAAAGTATATTAACCTAAATATATTTTAGGAAACAGAATAGTCCTATATTACATATATTCTAGTTCTACATTAACTGTTCAAACATTATTCCATTTTTCCCTGTGCAAAAATAAGATTTCGCTACCACAATGCATTACTATTTTGCATAAACCAATCAGCTTCAAGTCGGCATATGACGCCCGCTGACGTTTCTAGGAAGTAAACAGGAAACTAACGAGCTAACTGTGAATGTCTTTGGACTGGCTTGATCAAATTTGACAATTAAGCCATCTTTTTTTAGTTATATTGTGCTGCATCTAATAAAGTATGGTTAGCAAACGCTTCCTTGTATCCATGTTAACGTTAGTGATTGTATCAATAAATTTACCTTGACAGACCACAAGCTATTACTTACTATTGAGATGTTTGTTTTAGCTAGCTAACTATGAAGCTGCTGTGTAAGTAGCATATCATTACATTTTTATTTTTATTCATCTTCCCCCCTGCACAGTGTCAATGAAAAACAAGGTGACAGGAGAGGTCCGCGTGAGGGCAGTTTGTCATAGGTCTATGAGGAAAAGTGAAAAGCCACATGACTTGAGAGTAGGATCAATGGTTACACACACACACACACAAGTGTTTGTGTATATATGTATGTATGTATGTATGTACAAACATGCACTAATCAGTCATAACAATTACTGTTTTTTCGCAAGATATTTAAATATGGCAGTCTGAACTAAAGAAGCAAAAGCAGCCTTAATCCTGTGGTCTTTGCTGAATAAGACTTCCAGGGACTTCACATACAGTTGTTCCTGTTCTGGCAAAACAAAATATCCTGTTCTCACTCAACAAAATATTGGGCGCAGTGGGGGGCGCAAAATTATTCTCATCTATTAATGGGGGGCACGGCAGAAAACGTTTGGGAACCACTCCTTTAATGTATAAGTGTATAGAAGTGTATAACCACTACATCAGATTACTGCCATAATATAAGCAAAGCTGCTTAAATATCGAAGGTGTGGTCATCTCCAATCACACCCTTCACTAATCACATTGACTAAATCTATAGCATCAATAAAACATGGTATTTGGTGCCCAAGCTTTTGCATGTGCCTACATATTTTATCTCTCTACCTTCAGTGAATTAAAGTGGATGTGTACAGTCAACTAATTTGGGAAACTTTACCTGACTTATTTATTTTTGCTCAATTACTGCTGTTCAATAAAATGTTAACAGATATTTTAATATATTTTTTCTCCTTAGATGGTGTTAAAACACTCGAGCCCTGTCATTTTGGTGAGCACCCATTGCTCCTGTGTGGCAGGATGTGCCCTGTGCAATCATTTGGTTGCCCTTCTTTATCAGACTGCACACTATTCTCAGCTAGATATTCCTGCTGTACCCCCAGTCCAAAGCTGCACAGACACCGAGCAGCGAGTTACCTAGCATGTCAGTTTGTATGTCACATGTATGTTCATCCATATGTAGCCACCATTAAAACAGTGCTAAATGTGTCCCTACTTTTAGGGTGTGAAGCCGGGACCCGTTGGAGAAATGGAGGTTCGAAAACCAAGGAATTCAACTGCTGACTGTGTGAGGTTATATATATATATATATATATATATATATATATAAGTTATCTTTTAAACCTTATATTCAACATCTAATTAAAAAGCTTAGACTCTTGTTAGGTTTTTATTATAGAAATAAATCTTGTTTTTCTTTTATTGTAAAAAAGAAGTTAGTTGAAGCAACGTTCATGCCTGTATTAGATTATGGAGATATTTTGTATATGAATGCTCCTGTGCACTGTTTGAGCATACTGGACAGTGTGTATCATAGTGCTTTGCGATTTATAACAAACTGTCGACCTCTTACTCATCATTGTTTGTTATACACAAAAGTGAATTGGACTTTGTTGCAGGCACGACGTTTTGCACATTGGTATGTTTTTATTTACAAAGCACTAATTGGGAATTTGCCTAATTATTTATGTTGTCTTCTGAATAGAAGGCAAAGTCTGCTCAGTCTTCGTTCGAGTGAGTTTTTGCAACTTGCTGTTCCTAGAGCTCGAACAGAGCTAGGAAAGACTGCTTTTAGTTTTGCTGCTCCATACACATGGAACCGGTTACAGGCTGATATAAAAATCAAGGACCTTGTTTCTTTGAACAGATTTAAGACTCTGATAAAATCAGTCAGGTCCAGATCATCTGTGTGTGCGTGTTTTAATAAATTTTATGTGAGATTTTGAATGTATCTTGAATGTTGTAATTTGTGCTGCTGCTCGGTCTCTCTTGGCCAGGTCTCTCTTGTAAAAGGGATCTTGTATCTCAAGGGACTAACCTGGTTAAATAAAGGCAAATAAAAAAATAAAAAAATATTACCTTTGATCCATGTGATGTGTAATGAAGTTTAGATTATATTGTGGCAGTAATTTGATTTAATGGTTATACACGTTTTTGCTTTTAATATTTTTCAGAAGTTCACATTATAAAGCGTTTGGATGGAGAAATGCCCAATGTTGCCATGCTAAGAGTGTCAGAGGTCTATAAGAAGTTTTAGTCCTGTAATTGCCCCTCTGGTTACAACAATGGGCATGTGAACTGCAGTCCCATTAGTTGAATGTGCTTTTGGGCCTGTAGAGGCAGGGAGTGTGGTTTCATTCCATCATAAGCCAGCAGCAGTGAGAGAAATTGTGAACATCCCAGGTGCCCCCACTGAAGCACCCCTTGCTATCCAAAACTATAGGCTGGGACGATGAGAATGTGCGTATGTTTTGTGAGAAGAGGAAGAAGTGCATGTTAAGTCCCTGGAAGTGTGATTGAGCATGGGCCAGAGGATTGAAGCTGCAACACAGGAGCAGAGTTGATGTGAAGAATGGCATGGTCTGAGAAAGATGAGAGTAACATGTACAGCAGGCATGTGAAACATAGGGCCCGCGGGCCGGACCCGTCCCGTTGGATTATTTAATACGGCCCGGCATAAATTTCTGAGTATGTCAAAAAATGAAGCAAGTCTCTAGCTCATTTCTATCAAAAGTTGTGATTTTTAAAAAATGAATACAAATCAAATGCTCTCTCTGGTCGCTAGAGGGCAGTAAATGACAGCATGCAGCACTGACACGAGTTAAAGCTTCAGTCAAAGGATGCAATTCCGCTATGAAGCGATTCTGCTATGAAGGATAAATTTGGGTCCGTGGAAATGAATACGTTTTATCAATATCTCGTGCCAGGTTACCCCAAATTAACAGCCATGGCTGCATAAGTTCTATCCATGTTTGGGACTACTTATCTTTGTGAACAGGTGTTCTCTGTAATGAACAATAATAAAACAAAGCAGCGCTCAAGGTTAACAAATAAACACTTGAATGACATTGTTAAATGTGCTGCTACTCAGGATTTGACACCTAATATCGATGCACTTGTGAAGGCAAAAAGATGCCAAGTTACAGGAGCCAGCAGCAGCAAGTAGACTGCAGGAATGCAGTGAGAGAGAGAGAAAAAAAGTGTGATGACACGAAATTTGTTTGCACTCATGAATACAGATCATTAAAAATAAGATTCATCTGGTTTCATATTAAAGATAATTAATATTGTGCAGTATGTTCTCAGCTTCAGTAGGCCCAGCCTAGTAGTTTGATCTGATGTAGTCTAATTTTATTACCCATGCACTGCTATAACTTTTATTTGTATTTCTTTTTTTATTTATTTCAAAGCAGTATGACTATTAAGGCGAAAATATTTTTTTCATAGCTCCCACTTGAGTTTGTTAATGTGGTGAGTTGCTTCAGGTATAAAACTGCATTCACTCAACTGTTAAAATAAACCAGTTGTTAACACATTCACCGTCAAACATGAAAATCTTTTTTTTTTCATTGTTTTAATGTGTTGTGCTTAGAAAAGATCCCTTTTCATCCATGATTATAATATGTAGGGTAGGCTAAAAATGTAGGCTGAATGATAAAGCATAGTACTGAAAAATAAAGCTAAATATTTGGAGTTGATTTGTAGTTACTGATCCGGCTCACCTGAGAACAGAAGGTCTGGATCCGGCCCCACAGCCAAACTGAGTTTGACATGCCTGATCTACACGTTTCCATGAGGCAAACCATGTTCGAGGACATACTTCTGCAGAGAATTTGGCAGAGAGAATCTACAGGGGAACTGTCCAGACCAAGGACATGAGGGGAGGAATTCATATGGAGCCAGTTGCAGTTCAAGAGTACTGCATTCTGAAAAATGTGAATTATTCACCATGTGGGTTTGTCATTCACCCTGATGCTCCATGGCTGGGTTGTTCCCCTGATGGAGTAATCTTCGATCCCTCTGAGAATCCACCATTTGGACTCTTAGAAGTCAAATGCCCCAACATTCAGAGTTATGTGGACTGCCCCTATCTGAAAATGTCAAGCGGTGCTTTGAAACTTCGGAGGCAACACAAGTACTGCTGGCAAGTTCAGGGACAGATCCTCTTGACTGGTTTAGAATGGTGTGATTTTGTTGTGTGTGCTCAGGAGGACACACTAGTTGAGCGAGTTTACAAAAATCAAGAAGTGATGCACACCATTAGAGAAAAAGCGGATCATTTTTTCTTTTACCATTACATACAAAAGTGTTTGCAGTAAAACATAAATACAATGATTACCTGTATAGTGTCAGATTAATTATCTGTTGTTCATTAAGAAGTGATTTGTTTGTTTTTTCTGTCAATGGATTAATTCCACTGTTTTTATGTCTTCCTTTAAGTGCAGACATAAAAAAAATATGAGAAGGATTTTTGATTCTCCAAGCCAAGGTTTATTACAGCAGGTTATTAAGACCAGTAATAATAAAGCATCAAAACATATTTACATATTTTCGATATTTAAATGCATACATTCTAAAATTTGCTCCATGTCTTTACAAGTGGTCCATTCTGATAGTTCACAAGCAGACAAGATACAGTAAATAGCTGATTTATGCTGCCTGAAATAGACATGGGGATGACGGTGTCAAACAATTTGTGCTCCTTTACTTGTCGGATGCACCGTTCAACATGTACCCTGAGCCTGGCTACGGACTGTGTGTGTTTTACGTCATGTGCAGACATTCGTGTGCACCTTTTCAGGAAAACTGGCCTGTGGATCTTACATGGTACAAGATCGTCTACCAGGAAGCCCTTATCCACCATTATTGCCATGTCATGGGTAAGTAGAGGAATAATTCCTGACTGTCTGAACATCTCCCTGTCACTAATAGACCCAGCATAGAGTCCAGACACAAAGGTTATGGCACTATGGGGTGCCATTCCAATTAAGAAAGTAGGTTTGGAGTTGGTGACCCGTATCATCTGATGTGTTGCAGGTTCAATCAGTTCCCAGAAGGCCATCAGGTGGTTGTAGGTTGCAAACCTGCAAAGACAGTAGATGGATTATTAAGATACACTGATCAAAAACGAATCAGTCATATCCCGTATTTTTGTTCAGAAGCTCATCTTTTTAGATCATTTTAACTCTATTGTGCACACATTCCAGGCGGACATTTTAAAAATTCCTCAGATTCCCGACATAGTCCACTATAAAACTAGATATCTCAGGTTGTACATATAGGGAAATGATAATTCATGGCTCAAACTGAAGTAGACAGTTGGGGGAACATATTGATTCACTTCAATACCATATTCCTTGGTTTGTTTTATTTTAGAACCTCTATTACAGATGCTAATATGCCAGGAATGTCAGACAGGGTTCCCACACCTTGGTTAACATAAAATTCAAGGACCTTTCAATGACTTTCCAGGACCAACTTCCTCAAATTCAAGGACAGCACCTGCCAGCATTTACCTACTCTTACCCCTGAATATGTTATCAAAAAACGATGTTAATACAACGCAAATTCAAAAGACTGAATGTCATTTCAAGCCATGCATCCTGAAATTTTCTGTGCATGACTGGCAATTTAGCAATGCACATCTGAGATGACGACATTCACGTAAAATGGCTATAGTTGTTGAAGGATCAACAACTACCTACAGGAAACACTTGCTTTCGGTGCTGAACAAACAAACAAATTTCTCTACAGGAGAATGACCAAACTTTGCCAAGTAAAAGTCAGCATAGGCCCTGTAGAATCAATGTAATTTTAAATGAACTTGTGCTGGCAAAATAATGACACGTTGACAGTAGACAAATAATAATAATAATAAAAATAATACACATATGCATATACACATACAGTACATACATAAAACAGAGGAGCAAAGCCATATAATGAGATTAGAACTATAGATTTCTAGAGAAATCTGGCGTGAGATGATTCTAGCATAGTTTTTAAATCTACTTAATAAAGAATAATATTCATTCATAAAGAGAACAGCCTTTTAACCACTCCACTTATGGTAGTGAATTTATGGAATCAGAGAAATTCGAACTGAAGTATAATGGTATCAAAAGAAAGAAGTTTGAGATTAATCCAGTTTCTAGTGTCCATGCAAAAACTTTGTAAATATTGAGATGGAAAAACATATGCTCCTGGGATTCATCTTCTGACTTAAAAAAGGTCCATTAATCCACATCAAGTTTAACTCTTCTTTCAAGAAACATGGCTACAGGATATATCTTATTTATTATTTTGAAATGAGTCTCTTTTACTTTAGAAGACATGAGCCATTTGACAAGCCTTTGTGGTTTTATAATTTTTATTAGGATGTTTCTTGAAAGAATATCTATTATATCTTTTGTCTCATACCATCAGTGATAATCTTGTTATTACACTTGAACTCAACAGTCATTCACTTTTAACATGGGCATCGAAACAGTCAACTCTGAATATAAAATGTTAAAGGAATCACTTTGCAGACTTTCTTTAAATCTTTATAACAACTCATATCAGATCATATTTTTTCAACAAAGGATGAGAAATTTAAAACATCATGGCAATCTTTTTCATAGCAATCTTTTGTAAATATTGACTTCCTTACCAACTGTGCCCTATTATTCTGTGACCGCGGTCTTCATCCATGTGAAATTTCAAACCCTCTAAAATATTCAAGGACCGTCAAGGACGGCTGTCTTTTATGCCTGTTTTCAAAAACTTTCCAGGGCCTTGAACTTATTTTTTCAGATTCACAAACTTTCTAGGATTTCAAGGACCCGTGGGAACCCTGTAGGCCTATGATATGATATTTATGTCCAATATAGTCCGACAGGCTATGCCAAGCTACCGTAGCCAACTCCGGTAGCATCCGACACGATACAGAGTACTCCAGCACTCAAAAGCTCCAATACTGTCTATAATCTAATGTTTAGTATTAGAATATATATTTTGTACAATATCGCTTATGAAAAATTATCAATTTTTACTCACGTGTACACTGAGTCGCGTCGTAGCGGGTGTACGGTCTCACTTCCGGGTTGGCGAAAATGCCGAAAATTGCTCATATATTCCATAAAAAGTTATCGGTTTATGTTCAAAAGTATCCACAATCAGAATAAAAACGAACAAAATAATCCACGACTGCTTCAGTTTCGCCGAATAGTGCGTTCTGGGGAGCTTGGCTTAGGTTAGCAAAGGTTAGCGGTTAGCTTATGTTGCTATGCTAGCGGACCCACATTGGAAATGAAGCGCGACTTTCCGAGGGCTCAATAAAAAAATATAATTGAGCAATCATGGCAAATGAGGGCTGGTTAGCTTCGGAAGGAAGTAAACTATTGGTTAGAAGAGCTTCCAATCACTTGTAAGGCTCCGGCTTGTCTCTGTGGACTGATCAAGTTGGTGCACTTGCAGTCAACACGAGCGAGTGTGGCCAGGGTTGGCAGGTCGTGCATAAATATCCCGGCCAAAGTCAGTGTAAAATGCGCCCGTCAGAAGCCAAAAGTAGCCCAAAGTGTTAGAGTGTTAAAATTGAGACTATTTAAGTATTATATCGCCATCGATTGTTATTGTTGACTTGTAAGTCCCGCGGTGGGCCAAGTCAAAAGTAGCCCAAAAACGAAAAACTTTGAAGGAGTTTCAAACAAGCCCAATTTGGAGTGAAAACCGCGAATCTGGCAACCAGGTTTAGATGGTATGTGCAGTATATAAAGAGCTGCAAATTCATATATGTCTCGAGGACGGTATGCCAAAAAGTATATTAACCTAAATATATTTTAGGAAACAGAATAGTCCTATATTACATATATTCTAGTTCTACATTAACTGTTCAAACATTATTCCATTTTTCCCTGTGCAA
The DNA here is from genome assembly GCF_052324685.1 of Brachyhypopomus gauderio. Taxonomy (NCBI): domain Eukaryota; kingdom Metazoa; phylum Chordata; class Actinopteri; order Gymnotiformes; family Hypopomidae; genus Brachyhypopomus; species Brachyhypopomus gauderio. Next base: position 428,101 of record NW_027506946.1, read on the forward strand.
AAATAAGATTTCGCTACCACAATGCATTACTATTTTGCATAAACCAATCAGCTTCAAGTCGGCATATGACGCCCGCTGACGTTTCTAGGAAGTAAACAGGAAACTAACGAGCTAACTGTGAATGTCTTTGGACTGGCTTGATCAAATTTGACAATTAAGCCATCTTTTTTTAGTTATATTGTGCTGCATCTAATAAAGTATGGTTAGCAAACGCTTCCTTGTATCCATGTTAACGTTAGTGATTGTATCAATAAATTTACCTTGACAGACCACAAGCTATTACTTACTATTGAGATGTTTGTTTTAGCTAGCTAACTATGAAGCTGCTGTGTAAGTAGCATATCATTACATTTTTATTTTTATTCATCTTCCCCCCTGCACAGTGTCAATGAAAAACAAGGTGACAGGAGAGGTCCGCGTGAGGGCAGTTTGTCATAGGTCTATGAGGAAAAGTGAAAAGCCACATGACTTGAGAGTAGGATCAATGGTTACACACACACACACACACACACAAGTGTTTGTGTATATATGTATGTATGTATGTATGTACAAACATGCACTAATCAGTCATAACAATTACTGTTTTTTCGCAAGATATTTAAATATGGCAGTCTGAACTAAAGAAGCAAAAGCAGCCTTAATCCTGTGGTCTTTGCTGAATAAGACTTCCAGGGACTTCACATACAGTTGTTCCTGTTCTGGCAAAACAAAATATCCTGTTCTCACTCAACAAAATATTGGGCGCAGTGGGGGGCGCAAAATTATTCTCATCTATTAATGGGGGGCACGGCAGAAAACGTTTGGGAACCACTCCTTTAATGTATAAGTGTATAGAAGTGTATAACCACTACATCAGATTACTGCCATAATATAAGCAAAGCTGATTAAATATTGAAGGTGTGGTCATCTCCAATCACACCCTTCACTAATCACATTGACTAAATCTATAGCATCAATAAAACATGGTATTTGGTGCCCAAGCTTTTGCATGTGCCTACATATTTTATCTCTCTACCTTCAGTGAATTAAAGTGGATGTGTACAGTCAACTAATTTGGGAAACTTTACCTGACTTATTTATTTTTGCTCAATTACTGCTGTTCAATAAAATGTTAACAGATATTTTAATATATTTTTTCTCCTTAGATGGTGTTAAAACACTCGAGCCCTGTCATTTTGGTGAGCACCCATTGCTCCTGTGTGGCAGGATGTGCCCTGTGCAATCATTTGGTTGCCCTTCTTTATCAGACTGCACACTATTCTCAGCTAGATATTCCTGCTGTACCCCCAGTCCAAAGCTGCACAGACACCGAGCAGCGAGTTACCTAGCATGTCAGTTTGTATGTCACATGTATGTTCATCCATATGTAGCCACCATTAAAACAGTGCTAAATGTGTCCCTACTTTTAGGGTGTGAAGCCGGGACCCGTTGGAGAAATGGAGGTTCGAAAACCAAGGAATTCAACTGCTGACTGTGTGAGGTTATATATATATATATATATATATATATATATATATATATATATAAGTTATCTTTTAAACCTTATATTCAACATCTAATTAAAAAGCTTAGACTTTTGTTAGGTTTTTATTATAGAAATAAATCTTGTTTTTCTTTTATTGTAAAAAAGAAGTTAGTTGAAGCAACGTTCATGCCTGTATTAGATTATGGAGATATTTATATATATTTATATTTCCTTTATTTAGACAGGACAATCTCTTGAGGCTTACAGACTCATTTACAAGAGAGACCTGTTTTTTAAAAAACAACAATATAAAAAGTTATACAGAAACATATACATACAAATCATTACAATTTACATGCAGTAACGTCAAAGAATAAACTTTTCATTTTGTATATGAATGCTCCTGTGCACTGTTTGAGCATACTGGACAGTGTGTATCATAGTGCTTTGCGATTTATAACAAACTGTCGACCTCTTACTCATCATTGTTTGTTATACACAAAAGTGAATTGGACTTTGTTGCAGGCACGACGTTTTGCACATTGGTATGTTTTTATTTACAAAGCACTAATTGGGAATTTGCCTAATTATTTATGTTGTCTTCTGAATAGAAGGCAAAGTCTGCTCAGTCTTCGTTCGAGTGAGTTTTTGCAACTTGCTGTTCCTAGAGCTCGAACAGAGCTAGGAAAGACTGCTTTTAGTTTTGCTGCTCCATACACATGGAACCGGTTACAGGCTGATATAAAAATCAAGGACCTTGTTTCTTTGAACAGATTTAAGACTCTGATAAAATCAGTCAGGTCCAGATCATCTGTGTGTGCGTGTTTTAATAAATTTTATGTGAGATTTTGAATGTATCTTGAATGTTGTAATTTGTGCTGCTGCTCGGTCTCTCTTGGCCAGGTCTCTCTTGTAAAAGGGATCTTGTATCTCAAGGGACTAACCTGGTTAAATAAAGGCAAATAAAAAAATAAAAAAATATTACCTTTGATCCATGTGATGTGTAATGAAGTTTAGATTATATTGTGGCAGTAATTTGATTTAATGGTTATACACGTTTTTGCTTTTAATATTTTTCAAAAGTTCACATTATAAAGCGTTTGGATGGAGAAATGCCCAATGTTGCCATGCTAAGAGTGTCAGAGGTCTATAAGAAGTTTTAGTCCTGTAATTGCCCCTCTGGTTACAACAATGGGCATGTGAACTGCAGTCCCATTAGTTGAATGTGCTTTTGGGCCTGTAGAGGCAGGGAGTGTGGTTTCATTCCATCATAAGCCAGCAGCAGTGAGAGAAATTGTGAACATCCCAGGTGCCCCCACTGAAGCACCCCTTGCTATCCAAAACTATAGGCTGGGACGATGAGAATGTGCGTATGTTTTGTGAGAAGAGGAAGAAGTGCATGTTAAGTCCCTGGAAGTGTGATTGAGCATGGGCCAGAGGATTGAAGCTGCAACACAGGAGCAGAGTTGATGTGAAGAATGGCATGGTCTGAGAAAGATGAGAGTAACATGTACAGCAGGCATGTGAAACATAGGGCCCGCGGGCCGGACCCGTCCCGTTGGATTATTTAATACGGCCCGGCATAAATTTCTGAGTATGTCAAAAAATGAAGCAAGTCTCTAGCTCATTTCTATCAAAAGTTGTGATTTTTAAAAAATGAATACAAATCAAATGCTCTCTCTGGTCGCTAGAGGGCAGTAAATGACAGCATGCAGCACTGACACGAGTTAAAGCTTCAGTCAAAGGATGCAATTCCGCTATGAAGCGATTCTGCTATGAAGGATAAATTTGGGTCCGTGGAAATGAATACGTTTTATCAATATCTCGTGCCAGGTTACCCCAAATTAACAGCCATGGCTGCATAAGTTCTATCCATGTTTGGGACTACTTATCTTTGTGAACAGGTGTTCTCTGTAATGAACAATAATAAAACAAAGCAGCGCTCAAGGTTAACAAATAAACACTTGAATGACATTGTTAAATGTGCTGCTACTCAGGATTTGACACCTAATATCGATGCACTTGTGAAGGCAAAAAGATGCCAAGTTACAGGAGCCAGCAGCAGCAAGTAGACTGCAGGAATGCAGTGAGAGAGAGAGAAAAAAAGTGTGATGACACGAAATTTGTTTGCACTCATGAATACAGATCATTAAAAATAAGATTCATCTGGTTTCATATTAAAGATAATTAATATTGTGCAGTATGTTCTCAGCTTCAGTAGGCCCAGCCTAGTAGTTTGATCTGATGTAGTCTAATTTTATTACCCATGCACTGCTATAACTTTTATTTGTATTTCTTTTTTTATTTATTTCAAAGCAGTATGACTATTAAGGCGAAAATATTTTTTTCATAGCTCCCACTTGAGTTTGTTAATGTGGTGAGTTGCTTCAGGTATAAAACTGCATTCACTCAACTGTTAAAATAAACCAGTTGTTAACACATTCACCGTCAAACATGAAAATCTTTTTTTTTTCATTGTTTTAATGTGTTGTGCTTAGAAAAGATCCCTTTTCATCCATGATTATAATATGTAGGGTAGGCTAAAAATGTAGGCTGAATGATAAAGCATAGTACTGAAAAATAAAGCTAAATATTTGGAGTTGATTTGTAGTTACTGATCCGGCTCACCTGAGAACAGAAGGTCTGGATCCGGCCCCACAGCCAAACTGAGTTTGACATGCCTGATCTACACGTTTCCATGAGGCAAACCATGTTCGAGGACATACTTCTGCAGAGAATTTGGCAGAGAGAATCTACAGGGGAACTGTCCAGACCAAGGACATGAGGGGAGGAATTCATATGGAGCCAGTTGCAGTTCAAGAGTACTGCATTCTGAAAAATGTGAATTATTCACCATGTGGGTTTGTCATTCACCCTGATGCTCCATGGCTGGGTTGTTCCCCTGATGGAGTAATCTTCGATCCCTCTGAGAATCCACCATTTGGACTCTTAGAAGTCAAATGCCCCAACATTCAGAGTTATGTGGACTGCCCCTATCTGAAAATGTCAAGCGGTGCTTTGAAACTTCGGAGGCAACACAAGTACTGCTGGCAAGTTCAGGGACAGATCCTCTTGACTGGTTTAGAATGGTGTGATTTTGTTGTGTGTGCTCAGGAGGACACACTAGTTGAGCGAGTTTACAAAAATCAAGAAGTGATGCACACCATTAGAGAAAAAGCGGATCATTTTTTCTTTTACCATTACATACAAAAGTGTTTGCAGTAAAACATAAATACAATGATTACCTGTATAGTGTCAGATTAATTATCTGTTGTTCATTAAGAAGTGATTTGTTTGTTTTTTCTGTCAATGGATTAATTCCACTGTTTTTATGTCTTCCTTTAAGTGCAGACATAAAAAAAATATGAGAAGGATTTTTGATTCTCCAAGCCAAGGTTTATTACAGCAGGTTATTAAGACCAGTAATAATAAAGCATCAAAACATATTTACATATTTTCGATATTTAAATGCATACATTCTAAAATTTGCTCAATGTCTTTACAAGTGGTCCATTCTGATAGTTCACAAGCAGACAAGATACAGTAAATAGCTGATTTATGCTGCCTGAAATAGACATGGGGATGACGGTGTCAAACAATTTGTGCTCCTTTACTCGTCGGATGCACCGTTCAACATGTACCCTGAGCCTGGCTACGGACTGTGTGTGTTTTACGTCATGTGCAGACATTCGTGTGCACCTTTTCAGGAAAACTGGCCTGTGGATCTTACATGGTACAAGATCGTCTACCAGGAAGCCCTTATCCACCATTATTGCCATGTCATGGGTAAGTAGAGGAATAATTCCTGACTGTCTGAACATCTCCCTGTCACTAATAGACCCAGCATAGAGTCCAGACACAAAGGTTATGGCACTATGGGGTGCCATTCCAATTAAGAAAGTAGGTTTGGAGTTGGTGACCCGTATCATCTGATGTGTTGCAGGTTCAATCAGTTCCCAGAAGGCCATCAGGTGGTTGTAGGTTGCAAACCTGCAAAGACAGTAGATGGATTATTAAGATACACTGATCAAAAACGAATCAGTCATATCCAGTATTTTTGTTCAGAAGCTCATCTTTTTAGATCATTTTAACTCTATTGTGCTCACATTCCAGGCGGACATTTTAAAAATTCCTCAGATTCCCGACATAGTCCACTATAAAACTAGATATCTCAGGTTGTACATATAGGGAAATGATAATTCATGGCTCAAACTGAAGTAGACAGTTGGGGGAACATATTGATTCACTTCAATACCATATTCCTTGGTTTGTTTTATTTTAGAACCTCTATTACAGATGCTAATATGCCAGGAATGTCAGACAGGGTTCCCACACCTTGGTTAACATAAAATTCAAGGACCTTTCAATGACTTTCCAGGACCAACTTCCTCAAATTCAAGGACAGCACCTGCCAGCATTTACCTACTCTTACCCCTGAATATGTTATCAAAAAACGATGTTAATACAACGCAAATTCAAAAGACTGAATGTCATTTCAAGCCATGCATCCTGAAATTTTCTGTGCATGACTGGCAATTTAGCAATGCACATCTGAGATGACGACATTCACGTAAAATGGCTATAGTTGTTGAAGGATCAACAACTACCTACAGGAAACACTTGCTTTCGGTGCTGAACAAACAAACAAATTTCTCTACAGGAGAATGACCAAACTTTGCCAAGTAAAAGTCAGCATAGGCCCTGTAGAATCAATGTAATTTTAAATGAACTTGTGCTGGCAAAATAATGACACGTTGACAGTAGACAAATAATAATAATAATAACAATAATACACATATGCATATACACATACAGTACATACATAAAACAGAGGAGCAAAGCCATATAATGAGATTAGAACTATAGATTTCTAGAGAAATCTGGCGTGAGATGATTCTAGCATACCGGTAGTTTTTAAATCTACTTAATAAAGAATAATATTCATTCATAAAGAGAACAGCCTTTTAACCACTCCACTTATGGTAGTGAATTTATGGAATCAGAGAAATTCGAACTGAAGTATAATGGTATCAAAAGAAAGAAGTTTGAGATTAATCCAGTTTCTAGTGTCCATGCAAAAACTTTGTAAATATTGAGATGGAAAAACATATGCTCCTGGGATTCATCTTCTGACTTAAAAAAGGTCCATTAATCCACATCAAGTTTAACTCTTCTTTCAAGAAACATGGCTACAGGATATATCTTATTTATTATTTTGAAATGAGTCTCTTTTACTTTAGAAGACATGAGCCATTTGACAAGCCTTTGTGGTTTTATAATTTTTATTAGGATGTTTCTTGAAAGAATATCTATTATATCTTTTGTCTCATACCATCAGTGATAATCTTGTTATTACACTTGAACTCAACAGTCATTCACTTTTAACATGGGCATCGAAACAGTCAACTCTGAATATAAAATGTTAAAGGAATCACTTTGCAGACTTTCTTTAAATCTTTATAACAACTCATATCAGATCATATTTTTTCAACAAAGGATGAGAAATTTAAAACATCATGGCAATCTTTTTCATAGCAATCTTTTGTAAATATTGACTTCCTTACCAACTGTGCCCTATTATTCTGTGACCGCGGTCTTCATCCATGTGAAATTTCAAACCCTCTAAAATATTCAAGGACCGTCAAGGACGGCTGTCTTTTATGCCTGTTTTCAAAAACTTTCCAGGGCCTTGAACTTATTTTTTCAGATTCACAAACTTTCAAGGATTTCAAGGACCCGTGGGAACCCTGTATGATATGATATTTATGTCCAATATAGTCCGACAGGCTATGCCAAGCTACCGTAGCCAACTCCGGTAGCATCCGACACGATACAGAGTACTCCAGCACTCAAAAGCTCCAATACTGTCTATAATCTAATGTTTAGTATTAGAATATATATTTTGTACAATATCGCTTATGAAAAATTATCAATTTTTACTCACGTGTACACTGAGTCGCGTCGTAGCGGGTGTACGGTCTCACTTCCGGGTTGGCGAAAATGCCGAAAATTGCTCATATATTCCATAAAAAGTTATCGGTTTATGTTCAAAAGTATCCACAATCAGAATAAAAACGAACAAAATAATCCACGACTGCTTCAGTTTCGCCGAATAGTGCGTTCTGGGGAGCTTGGCTTAGGTTAGCAAAGGTTAGCGGTTAGCTTATGTTGCTATGCTAGCGGACCCACATTGGAAATGAAGCGCGACTTTCCGAGGGCTCAATAAAAAAATATAATTGAGCAATCATGGCAAATGAGGGCTGGTTAGCTTCAGAAGGAAGTAAACTATTGGTTAGAAGAGCTTCCAATCACTTGTAAGGCTCCGGCTTGTCTCTGTGGACTGATCAAGTTGGTGCACTTGCAGTCAACACGAGCGAGTGTGGCCAGGGTTGGCAGGTCGTGCATAAATATCCCGGCCAAAGTCAGTGTAAAATGCGCCCGTCAGAAGCCAAAAGTAGCCCAAAGTGTTAGAGTGTTAAAATTGAGACTATTTAAGTATTATATCGCCATCGATTGTTATTGTTGACTTGTAAGTCCCGCGGTGGGCCAAGTCAAAAGTAGCCCAAAAACGAAAAACTTTGAAGGAGTTTCAAACAAGCCCAATTTGGAGTGAAAACCGCGAATCTGGCAACCAGGTTTAGATGGTATGTGCAGTATATAAAGAGCTGCAAATTCATATATGTCTCGAGGACGGTATGCCAAAAAGTATATTAATCTAAATATATTTTAGGAAACAGAATAGTCCTATATTACATATATTCTAGTTCTACATTAACTGTTCAAACATTATTCCATTTTTCCCTGTGCAAAAATAAGATTTCGCTACCACAATGCATTACTATTTTGCATAAACCAATCAGCTTCAAGTCGGCATATGACGCCCGCTGACGTTTCTAGGAAGTAAACAGGAAACTAACGAGCTAACTGTGAATGTCTTTGGACTGGCTTGATCAAATTTGACAATTAAGCCATCTTTTTTTAGTTATATTGTGCTGCATCTAATAAAGTATGGTTAGCAAACGCTTCCTTGTATCCATGTTAACGTTAGTGATTGTATCAATAAATTTACCTTGACAGACCACAAGCTATTACTTACTATTGAGATGTTTGTTTTAGCTAGCTAACTATGAAGCTGCTGTGTAAGTAGCATATCATTACATTTTTATTTTTATTCATCTTCCCCCCTGCACAGTGTCAATGAAAAACAAGGTGACAGGAGAGGTCCGCGTGAGGGCAGTTTGTCATAGGTCTATGAGGAAAAGTGAAAAGCCACATGACTTGAGAGTAGGATCAATGGTTACACACACACACACACACAAGTGTTTGTGTATATATGTATGTATGTATGTATGTACAAACATGCACTAATCAGTCATAACAATTACTGTTTTTTCGCAAGATATTTAAATATGGCAGTCTGAACTAAAGAAGCAAAAGCAGCCTTAATCCTGTGGTCTTTGCTGAATAAGACTTCCAGGGACTTCACATACAGTTGTTCCTGTTCTGGCAAAACAAAATATCCTGTTCTCACTCAACAAAATATTGGGCGCAGTGGGGGGCGCAAAATTATTCTCATCTATTAATGGGGGGCACGGCAGAAAACGTTTGGGAACCACTCCTTTAATGTATAAGTGTATAGAAGTGTATAACCACTACATCAGATTACTGCCATAATATAAGCAAAGCTGATTAAATATTGAAGGTGTGGTCATCTCCAATCACACCCTTCACTAATCACATTGACTAAATCTATAGCATCAATAAAACATGGTATTTGGTGCCCAAGCTTTTGCATGTGCCTACATATTTTATCTCTCTACCTTCAGTGAATTAAAGTGGATGTGTACAGTCAACTAATTTGGGAAACTTTACCTGACTTATTTATTTTTGCTCAATTACTGCTGTTCAATAAAATGTTAACAGATATTTTAATATATTTTTTCTCCTTAGATGGTGTTAAAACACTCGAGCCCTGTCATTTTGGTGAGCACCCATTGCTCCTGTGTGGCAGGATGTGCCCTGTGCAATCATTTGGTTGCCCTTCTTTATCAGACTGCACACTATTCTCAGCTAGATATTCCTGCTGTACCCCCAGTCCAAAGCTGCACAGACACCGAGCAGCGAGTTACCTAGCATGTCAGTTTGTATGTCACATGTATGTTCATCCATATGTAGCCACCATTAAAACAGTGCTAAATGTGTCCCTACTTTTAGGGTGTGAAGCCGGGACCCGTTGGAGAAATGGAGGTTCGAAAACCAAGGAATTCAACTGCTGACTGTGTGAGGTTATATATATATATATATATATATATATATATATATATATATAAGTTATCTTTTAAACCTTATATTCAACATCTAATTAAAAAGCTTAGACTTTTGTTAGGTTTTTATTATAGAAATAAATCTTGTTTTTCTTTTATTGTAAAAAAGAAGTTAGTTGAAGCAACGTTCATGCCTGTATTAGATTATGGAGATATTTTGTATATGAATGCTCCTGTGCACTGTTTGAGCATACTGGACAGTGTGTATCATAGTGCTTTGCGATTTATAACAAACTGTCGACCTCTTACTCATCACTGTTTGTTATACACAAAAGTGAATTGGACTTTGTTGCAGGCACGACGTTTTGCACATTGGTATGTTTTTATTTACAAAGCACTAATTGGGAATTTGCCTAATTATTTATGTTGTCTTCTGAATAGAAGGCAAAGTCTGCTCAGTCTTCGTTCGAGTGAGTTTTTGCAACTTGCTGTTCCTAGAGCTCGAACAGAGCTAGGAAAGACTGCTTTTAGTTTTGCTGCTCCATACACATGGAACCGGTTACAGGCTGATATAAAAATCAAGGACCTTGTTTCTTTGAACAGATTTAAGACTCTGATAAAATCAGTCAGGTCCAGATCATCTGTGTGTGCGTGTTTTAATAAATTTTATGTGAGATTTTGAATGTATCTTGAATGTTGTAATTTGTGCTGCTGCTCGGTCTCTCTTGGCCAGGTCTCTCTTGTAAAAGGGATCTTGTATCTCAAGGGACTAACCTGGTTAAATAAAGGCAAATAAAAAAATAAAAAAATATTACCTTTGATCCATGTGATGTGTAATGAAGTTTAGATTATATTGTGGCAGTAATTTGATTTAATGGTTATACACGTTTTTGCTTTTAATATTTTTCAGAAGTTCACATTATAAAGCGTTTGGATGGAGAAATGCCCAATGTTGCCATGCTAAGAGTGTCAGAGGTCTATAAGAAGTTTTAGTCCTGTAATTGCCCCTCTGGTTACAACAATGGGCATGTGAACTGCAGTCCCATTAGTTGAATGTGCTTTTGGGCCTGTAGAGGCAGGGAGTGTGGTTTCATTCCATCATAAGCCAGCAGCAGTGAGAGAAATTGTGAACATCCCAGGTGCCCCCACTGAAGCACCCCTTGCTATCCAAAACTATAGGCTGGGACGATGAGAATGTGCGTATGTTTTGTGAGAAGAGGAAGAAGTGCATGTTAAGTCCCTGGAAGTGTGATTGAGCATGGGCCAGAGGATTGAAGCTGCAACACAGGAGCAGAGTTGATGTGAAGAATGGCATGGTCTGAGAAAGATGAGAGTAACATGTACAGCAGGCATGTGAAACATAGGGCCCGCGGGCCGGACCCGTCCCGTTGGATTATTTAATACGGCCCGGCATAAATTTCTGAGTATGTCAAAAAATGAAGCAAGTCTCTAGCTCATTTCTATCAAAAGTTGTGATTTTTAAAAAATGAATACAAATCAAATGCTCTCTCTGGTCGCTAGAGGGCAGTAAATGACAGCATGCAGCACTGACACGAGTTAAAGCTTCAGTCAAAGGATGCAATTCCGCTATGAAGCGATTCTGCTATGAAGGATAAATTTGGGTCCGTGGAAATGAATACGTTTTATCAATATCTCGTGCCAGGTTACCCCAAATTAACAGCCATGGCTGCATAAGTTCTATCCATGTTTGGGACTACTTATCTTTGTGAACAGGTGTTCTCTGTAATGAACAATAATAAAACAAAGCAGCGCTCAAGGTTAACAAATAAACACTTGAATGACATTGTTAAATGTGCTGCTACTCAGGATTTGACACCTAATATCGATGCACTTGTGAAGGCAAAAAGATGCCAAGTTACAGGAGCCAGCAGCAGCAAGTAGACTGCAGGAATGCAGTGAGAGAGAGAGAAAAAAAGTGTGATGACACGAAATTTGTTTGCACTCATGAATACAGATCATTAAAAATAAGATTCATCTGGTTTCATATTAAAGATAATTAATATTGTGCAGTATGTTCTCAGCTTCAGTAGGCCCAGCCTAGTAGTTTGATCTGATGTAGTCTAATTTTATTACCCATGCACTGCTATAACTTTTATTTGTATTTCTTTTTTTATTTATTTCAAAGCAGTATGACTATTAAGGCGAAAATATTTTTTTCATAGCTCCCACTTGAGTTTGTTAATGTGGTGAGTTGCTTCAGGTATAAAACTGCATTCACTCAACTGTTAAAATAAACCAGTTGTTAACACATTCACCGTCAAACATGAAAATCTTTTTTTTTTCATTGTTTTAATGTGTTGTGCTTAGAAAAGATCCCTTTTCATCCATGATTATAATATGTAGGGTAGGCTAAAAATGTAGGCTGAATGATAAAGCATAGTACTGAAAAATAAAGCTAAATATTTGGAGTTGATTTGTAGTTACTGATCCGGCTCACCTGAGAACAGAAGGTCTGGATCCGGCCCCACAGCCAAACTGAGTTTGACATGCCTGATCTACACGTTTCCATGAGGCAAACCATGTTCGAGGACATACTTCTGCAGAGAATTTGGCAGAGAGAATCTACAGGGGAACTGTCCAGACCAAGGACATGAGGGGAGGAATTCATATGGAGCCAGTTGCAGTTCAAGAGTACTGCATTCTGAAAAATGTGAATTATTCACCATGTGGGTTTGTCATTCACCCTGATGCTCCATGGCTGGGTTGTTCCCCTGATGGAGTAATCTTCGATCCCTCTGAGAATCCACCATTTGGACTCTTAGAAGTCAAATGCCCCAACATTCAGAGTTATGTGGACTGCCCCTATCTGAAAATGTCAAGCGGTGCTTTGAAACTTCGGAGGCAACACAAGTACTGCTGGCAAGTTCAGGGACAGATCCTCTTGACTGGTTTAGAATGGTGTGATTTTGTTGTGTGTGCTCAGGAGGACACACTAGTTGAGCGAGTTTACAAAAATCAAGAAGTGATGCACACCATTAGAGAAAAAGCGGATCATTTTTTCTTTTACCATTACATACAAAAGTGTTTGCAGTAAAACATAAATACAATGATTACCTGTATAGTGTCAGATTAATTATCTGTTGTTCATTAAGAAGTGATTTGTTTGTTTTTTCTGTCAATGGATTAATTCCACTGTTTTTATGTCTTCCTTTAAGTGCAGACATAAAAAAAATATGAGAAGGATTTTTGATTCTCCAAGCCAAGGTTTATTACAGCAGGTTATTAAGACCAGTAATAATAAAGCATCAAAACATATTTACATATTTTCGATATTTAAATGCATACATTCTAAAATTTGCTCCATGTCTTTACAAGTGGTCCATTCTGATAGTTCACAAGCAGACAAGATACAGTAAATAGCTGATTTATGCTGCCTGAAATAGACATGGGGATGACGGTGTCAAACAATTTGTGCTCCTTTACTTGTCGGATGCACCGTTCAACATGTACCCTGAGCCTGGCTACGGACTGTGTGTGTTTTACGTCATGTGCAGACATTCGTGTGCACCTTTTCAGGAAAACTGGCCTGTGGATCTTACATGGTACAAGATCGTCTACCAGGAAGCCCTTATCCACCATTATTGCCATGTCATGGGTAAGTAGAGGAATAATTCCTGACTGTCTGAACATCTCCCTGTCACTAATAGACCCAGCATAGAGTCCAGACACAAAGGTTATGGCACTATGGGGTGCCATTCCAATTAAGAAAGTAGGTTTGGAGTTGGTGACCCGTATCATCTGATGTGTTGCAGGTTCAATCAGTTCCCAGAAGGCCATCAGGTGGTTGTAGGTTGCAAACCTGCAAAGACAGTAGATGGATTATTAAGATACACTGATCAAAAACGAATCAGTCATATCCAGTATTTTTGTTCAGAAGCTCATCTTTTTAGATCATTTTAACTCTATTGTGCACACATTCCAGGCGGACATTTTAAAAATTCCTCAGATTCCCGACATAGTCCACTATAAAACTAGATATCTCAGGTTGTACATATAGGGAAATGATAATTCATGGCTCAAACTGAAGTAGACAGTTGGGGGAACATATTGATTCACTTCAATACCATATTCCTTGGTTTGTTTTATTTTAGAACCTCTATTACAGATGCTAATATGCCAGGAATGTCAGACAGGGTTCCCACACCTTGGTTAACATAAAATTCAAGGACCTTTCAATGACTTTCCAGGACCAACTTCCTCAAATTCAAGGACAGCACCTGCCAGCATTTACCTACTCTTACCCCTGAATATGTTATCAAAAAACGATGTTAATACAACGCAAATTCAAAAGACTGAATGTCATTTCAAGCCATGCATCCTGAAATTTTCTGTGCATGACTGGCAATTTAGCAATGCACATCTGAGATGACGACATTCACGTAAAATGGCTATAGTTGTTGAAGGATCAACAACTACCTACAGGAAACACTTGCTTTCGGTGCTGAACAAACAAACAAATTTCTCTACAGGAGAATGACCAAACTTTGCCAAGTAAAAGTCAGCATAGGCCCTGTAGAATCAATGTAATTTTAAATGAACTTGTGCTGGCAAAATAATGACACGTTGACAGTAGACAAATAATAATAATAATAAAAATAATACACATATGCATATACACATACAGTACATACATAAAACAGAGGAGCAAAGCCATATAATGAGATTAGAACTATAGATTTCTAGAGAAATCTGGCGTGAGATGATTCTAGCATAGTTTTTAAATCTACTTAATAAAGAATAATATTCATTCATAAAGAGAACAGCCTTTTAACCACTCCACTTATGGTAGTGAATTTATGGAATCAGAGAAATTCGAACTGAAGTATAATGGTATCAAAAGAAAGAAGTTTGAGATTAATCCAGTTTCTAGTGTCCATGCAAAAACTTTGTAAATATTGAGATGGAAAAACATATGCTCCTGGGATTCATCTTCTGACTTAAAAAAGGTCCATTAATCCACATCAAGTTTAACTCTTCTTTCAAGAAACATGGCTACAGGATATATCTTATTTATTATTTTGAAATGAGTCTCTTTTACTTTAGAAGACATGAGCCATTTGACAAGCCTTTGTGGTTTTATAATTTTTATTAGGATGTTTCTTGAAAGAATATCTATTATATCTTTTGTCTCATACCATCAGTGATAATCTTGTTATTACACTTGAACTCAACAGTCATTCACTTTTAACATGGGCATCGAAACAGTCAACTCTGAATATAAAATGTTAAAGGAATCACTTTGCAGACTTTCTTTAAATCTTTATAACAACTCATATCAGATCATATTTTTTCAACAAAGGATGAGAAATTTAAAACATCATGGCAATCTTTTTCATAGCAATCTTTTGTAAATATTGACTTCCTTACCAACTGTGCCCTATTATTCTGTGACCGCGGTCTTCATCCATGTGAAATTTCAAACCCTCTAAAATATTCAAGGACCGTCAAGGACGGCTGTCTTTTATGCCTGTTTTCAAAAACTTTCCAGGGCCTTGAACTTATTTTTTCAGATTCACAAACTTTCAAGGATTTCAAGGACCCGTGGGAACCCTGTAGGCCTATGATATGATATTTATGTCCAATATAGTCCGACAGGCTATGCCAAGCTACCGTAGCCAACTCCGGTAGCATCCGACACGATACAGAGTACTCCAGCACTCAAAAGCTCCAATACTGTCTATAATCTAATGTTTAGTATTAGAATATATATTTTGTACAATATCGCTTATGAAAAATTATCAATTTTTACTCACGTGTACACTGAGTCGCGTCGTAGCGGGTGTACGGTCTCACTTCCGGGTTGGCGAAAATGCCGAAAATTGCTCATATATTCCATAAAAAGTTATCG
This sequence comes from Brachyhypopomus gauderio, assembly GCF_052324685.1. Taxonomy (NCBI): domain Eukaryota; kingdom Metazoa; phylum Chordata; class Actinopteri; order Gymnotiformes; family Hypopomidae; genus Brachyhypopomus; species Brachyhypopomus gauderio. The sequence goes on from NW_027506946.1 coordinate 443,699, forward strand.
GTTTATGTTCAAAAGTATCCACAATCAGAATAAAAACGAACAAAATAATCCACGACTGCTTCAGTTTCGCCGAATAGTGCGTTCTGGGGAGCTTGGCTTAGGTTAGCAAAGGTTAGCGGTTAGCTTATGTTGCTATGCTAGCGGACCCACATTGGAAATGAAGCGCGACTTTCCGAGGGCTCAATAAAAAAATATAATTGAGCAATCATGGCAAATGAGGGCTGGTTAGCTTCAGAAGGAAGTAAACTATTGGTTAGAAGAGCTTCCAATCACTTGTAAGGCTCCGGCTTGTCTCTGTGGACTGATCAAGTTGGTGCACTTGCAGTCAACACGAGCGAGTGTGGCCAGGGTTGGCAGGTCGTGCATAAATATCCCGGCCAAAGTCAGTGTAAAATGCGCCCGTCAGAAGCCAAAAGTAGCCCAAAGTGTTAGAGTGTTAAAATTGAGACTATTTAAGTATTATATCGCCATCGATTGTTATTGTTGACTTGTAAGTCCCGCGGTGGGCCAAGTCAAAAGTAGCCCAAAAACGAAAAACTTTGAAGGAGTTTCAAACAAGCCCAATTTGGAGTGAAAACCGCGAATCTGGCAACCAGGTTTAGATGGTATGTGCAGTATATAAAGAGCTGCAAATTCATATATGTCTCGAGGACGGTATGCCAAAAAGTATATTAATCTAAATATATTTTAGGAAACAGAATAGTCCTATATTACATATATTCTAGTTCTACATTAACTGTTCAAACATTATTCCATTTTTCCCTGTGCAAAAATAAGATTTCGCTACCACAATGCATTACTATTTTGCATAAACCAATCAGCTTCAAGTCGGCATATGACGCCCGCTGACGTTTCTAGGAAGTAAACAGGAAACTAACGAGCTAACTGTGAATGTCTTTGGACTGGCTTGATCAAATTTGACAATTAAGCCATCTTTTTTTAGTTATATTGTGCTGCATCTAATAAAGTATGGTTAGCAAACGCTTCCTTGTATCCATGTTAACGTTAGTGATTGTATCAATAAATTTACCTTGACAGACCACAAGCTATTACTTACTATTGAGATGTTTGTTTTAGCTAGCTAACTATGAAGCTGCTGTGTAAGTAGCATATCATTACATTTTTATTTTTATTCATCTTCCCCCCTGCACAGTGTCAATGAAAAACAAGGTGACAGGAGAGGTCCGCGTGAGGGCAGTTTGTCATAGGTCTATGAGGAAAAGTGAAAAGCCACATGACTTGAGAGTAGGATCAATGGTTACACACACACACACACACAAGTGTTTGTGTATATATGTATGTATGTATGTATGTACAAACATGCACTAATCAGTCATAACAATTACTGTTTTTTCGCAAGATATTTAAATATGGCAGTCTGAACTAAAGAAGCAAAAGCAGCCTTAATCCTGTGGTCTTTGCTGAATAAGACTTCCAGGGACTTCACATACAGTTGTTCCTGTTCTGGCAAAACAAAATATCCTGTTCTCACTCAACAAAATATTGGGCGCAGTGGGGGGCGCAAAATTATTCTCATCTATTAATGGGGGGCACGGCAGAAAACGTTTGGGAACCACTCCTTTAATGTATAAGTGTATAGAAGTGTATAACCACTACATCAGATTACTGCCATAATATAAGCAAAGCTGATTAAATATTGAAGGTGTGGTCATCTCCAATCACACCCTTCACTAATCACATTGACTAAATCTATAGCATCAATAAAACATGGTATTTGGTGCCCAAGCTTTTGCATGTGCCTACATATTTTATCTCTCTACCTTCAGTGAATTAAAGTGGATGTGTACAGTCAACTAATTTGGGAAACTTTACCTGACTTATTTATTTTTGCTCAATTACTGCTGTTCAATAAAATGTTAACAGATATTTTAATATATTTTTTCTCCTTAGATGGTGTTAAAACACTCGAGCCCTGTCATTTTGGTGAGCACCCATTGCTCCTGTGTGGCAGGATGTGCCCTGTGCAATCATTTGGTTGCCCTTCTTTATCAGACTGCACACTATTCTCAGCTAGATATTCCTGCTGTACCCCCAGTCCAAAGCTGCACAGACACCGAGCAGCGAGTTACCTAGCATGTCAGTTTGTATGTCACATGTATGTTCATCCATATGTAGCCACCATTAAAACAGTGCTAAATGTGTCCCTACTTTTAGGGTGTGAAGCCGGGACCCGTTGGAGAAATGGAGGTTCGAAAACCAAGGAATTCAACTGCTGACTGTGTGAGGTTATATATATATATATATATATATATATATATATATATATATATAAGTTATCTTTTAAACCTTATATTCAACATCTAATTAAAAAGCTTAGACTTTTGTTAGGTTTTTATTATAGAAATAAATCTTGTTTTTCTTTTATTGTAAAAAAGAAGTTAGTTGAAGCAACGTTCATGCCTGTATTAGATTATGGAGATATTTTGTATATGAATGCTCCTGTGCACTGTTTGAGCATACTGGACAGTGTGTATCATAGTGCTTTGCGATTTATAACAAACTGTCGACCTCTTACTCATCACTGTTTGTTATACACAAAAGTGAATTGGACTTTGTTGCAGGCACGACGTTTTGCACATTGGTATGTTTTTATTTACAAAGCACTAATTGGGAATTTGCCTAATTATTTATGTTGTCTTCTGAATAGAAGGCAAAGTCTGCTCAGTCTTCGTTCGAGTGAGTTTTTGCAACTTGCTGTTCCTAGAGCTCGAACAGAGCTAGGAAAGACTGCTTTTAGTTTTGCTGCTCCATACACATGGAACCGGTTACAGGCTGATATAAAAATCAAGGACCTTGTTTCTTTGAACAGATTTAAGACTCTGATAAAATCAGTCAGGTCCAGATCATCTGTGTGTGCGTGTTTTAATAAATTTTATGTGAGATTTTGAATGTATCTTGAATGTTGTAATTTGTGCTGCTGCTCGGTCTCTCTTGGCCAGGTCTCTCTTGTAAAAGGGATCTTGTATCTCAAGGGACTAACCTGGTTAAATAAAGGCAAATAAAAAAATAAAAAAATATTACCTTTGATCCATGTGATGTGTAATGAAGTTTAGATTATATTGTGGCAGTAATTTGATTTAATGGTTATACACGTTTTTGCTTTTAATATTTTTCAGAAGTTCACATTATAAAGCGTTTGGATGGAGAAATGCCCAATGTTGCCATGCTAAGAGTGTCAGAGGTCTATAAGAAGTTTTAGTCCTGTAATTGCCCCTCTGGTTACAACAATGGGCATGTGAACTGCAGTCCCATTAGTTGAATGTGCTTTTGGGCCTGTAGAGGCAGGGAGTGTGGTTTCATTCCATCATAAGCCAGCAGCAGTGAGAGAAATTGTGAACATCCCAGGTGCCCCCACTGAAGCACCCCTTGCTATCCAAAACTATAGGCTGGGACGATGAGAATGTGCGTATGTTTTGTGAGAAGAGGAAGAAGTGCATGTTAAGTCCCTGGAAGTGTGATTGAGCATGGGCCAGAGGATTGAAGCTGCAACACAGGAGCAGAGTTGATGTGAAGAATGGCATGGTCTGAGAAAGATGAGAGTAACATGTACAGCAGGCATGTGAAACATAGGGCCCGCGGGCCGGACCCGTCCCGTTGGATTATTTAATACGGCCCGGCATAAATTTCTGAGTATGTCAAAAAATGAAGCAAGTCTCTAGCTCATTTCTATCAAAAGTTGTGATTTTTAAAAAATGAATACAAATCAAATGCTCTCTCTGGTCGCTAGAGGGCAGTAAATGACAGCATGCAGCACTGACACGAGTTAAAGCTTCAGTCAAAGGATGCAATTCCGCTATGAAGCGATTCTGCTATGAAGGATAAATTTGGGTCCGTGGAAATGAATACGTTTTATCAATATCTCGTGCCAGGTTACCCCAAATTAACAGCCATGGCTGCATAAGTTCTATCCATGTTTGGGACTACTTATCTTTGTGAACAGGTGTTCTCTGTAATGAACAATAATAAAACAAAGCAGCGCTCAAGGTTAACAAATAAACACTTGAATGACATTGTTAAATGTGCTGCTACTCAGGATTTGACACCTAATATCGATGCACTTGTGAAGGCAAAAAGATGCCAAGTTACAGGAGCCAGCAGCAGCAAGTAGACTGCAGGAATGCAGTGAGAGAGAGAGAAAAAAAGTGTGATGACACGAAATTTGTTTGCACTCATGAATACAGATCATTAAAAATAAGATTCATCTGGTTTCATATTAAAGATAATTAATATTGTGCAGTATGTTCTCAGCTTCAGTAGGCCCAGCCTAGTAGTTTGATCTGATGTAGTCTAATTTTATTACCCATGCACTGCTATAACTTTTATTTGTATTTCTTTTTTTATTTATTTCAAAGCAGTATGACTATTAAGGCGAAAATATTTTTTTCATAGCTCCCACTTGAGTTTGTTAATGTGGTGAGTTGCTTCAGGTATAAAACTGCATTCACTCAACTGTTAAAATAAACCAGTTGTTAACACATTCACCGTCAAACATGAAAATCTTTTTTTTTTCATTGTTTTAATGTGTTGTGCTTAGAAAAGATCCCTTTTCATCCATGATTATAATATGTAGGGTAGGCTAAAAATGTAGGCTGAATGATAAAGCATAGTACTGAAAAATAAAGCTAAATATTTGGAGTTGATTTGTAGTTACTGATCCGGCTCACCTGAGAACAGAAGGTCTGGATCCGGCCCCACAGCCAAACTGAGTTTGACATGCCTGATCTACACGTTTCCATGAGGCAAACCATGTTCGAGGACATACTTCTGCAGAGAATTTGGCAGAGAGAATCTACAGGGGAACTGTCCAGACCAAGGACATGAGGGGAGGAATTCATATGGAGCCAGTTGCAGTTCAAGAGTACTGCATTCTGAAAAATGTGAATTATTCACCATGTGGGTTTGTCATTCACCCTGATGCTCCATGGCTGGGTTGTTCCCCTGATGGAGTAATCTTCGATCCCTCTGAGAATCCACCATTTGGACTCTTAGAAGTCAAATGCCCCAACATTCAGAGTTATGTGGACTGCCCCTATCTGAAAATGTCAAGCAGTGCTTTGAAACTTCGGAGGCAACACAAGTACTGCTGGCAAGTTCAGGGACAGATCCTCTTGACTGGTTTAGAATGGTGTGATTTTGTTGTGTGTGCTCAGGAGGACACACTAGTTGAGCGAGTTTACAAAAATCAAGAAGTGATGCACACCATTAGAGAAAAAGCGGATCATTTTTTCTTTTACCATTACATACAAAAGTGTTTGCAGTAAAACATAAATACAATGATTACCTGTATAGTGTCAGATTAATTATCTGTTGTTCATTAAGAAGTGATTTGTTTGTTTTTTCTGTCAATGGATTAATTCCACTGTTTTTATGTCTTCCTTTAAGTGCAGACATAAAAAAAAATATGAGAAGGATTTTTGATTCTCCAAGCCAAGGTTTATTACAGCAGGTTATTAAGACCAGTAATAATAAAGCATCAAAACATATTTACATATTTTCGATATTTAAATGCATACATTATAAAATTTGCTCCATGTCTTTACAAGTGGTCCATTCTGATAGTTCACAAGCAGACAAGATACAGTAAATAGCTGATTTATGCTGCCTGAAATAGACATGGGGATGACGGTGTCAAACAATTTGTGCTCCTTTACTTGTCGGATGCACCGTTCAACATGTACCCTGAGCCTGGCTACGGACTGTGTGTGTTTTACGTCATGTGCAGACATTCGTGTGCACCTTTTCAGGAAAACTGGCCTGTGGATCTTACATGGTACAAGATCGTCTACCAGGAAGCCCTTATCCACCATTATTGCCATGTCATGGGTAAGTAGAGGAATAATTCCTGACTGTCTGAACATCTCCCTGTCACTAATAGACCCAGCATAGAGTCCAGACACAAAGGTTATGGCACTATGGGGTGCCATTCCAATTAAGAAAGTAGGTTTGGAGTTGGTGACCCGTATCATCTGATGTGTTGCAGGTTCAATCAGTTCCCAGAAGGCCATCAGGTGGTTGTAGGTTGCAAACCTGCAAAGACAGTAGATGGATTATTAAGATACACTGATCAAAAACGAATCAGTCATATCCAGTATTTTTGTTCAGAAGCTCATCTTTTTAGATCATTTTAACTCTATTGTGCACACATTCCAGGCGGACATTTTAAAAATTCCTCAGATTCCCGACATAGTCCACTATAAAACTAGATATCTCAGGTTGTACATATAGGGAAATGATAATTCATGGCTCAAACTGAAGTAGACAGTTGGGGGAACATATTGATTCACTTCAATACCATATTCCTTGGTTTGTTTTATTTTAGAACCTCTATTACAGATGCTAATATGCCAGGAATGTCAGACAGGGTTCCCACACCTTGGTTAACATAAAATTCAAGGACCTTTCAATGACTTTCCAGGACCAACTTCCTCAAATTCAAGGACAGCACCTGCCAGCATTTACCTACTCTTACCCCTGAATATGTTATCAAAAAACGATGTTAATACAACGCAAATTCAAAAGACTGAATGTCATTTCAAGCCATGCATCCTGAAATTTTCTGTGCATGACTGGCAATTTAGCAATGCACATCTGAGATGACGACATTCACGTAAAATGGCTATAGTTGTTGAAGGATCAACAACTACCTACAGGAAACACTTGCTTTCGGTGCTGAACAAACAAACAAATTTCTCTACAGGAGAATGACCAAACTTTGCCAAGTAAAAGTCAGCATAGGCCCTGTAGAATCAATGTAATTTTAAATGAACTTGTGCTGGCAAAATAATGACACGTTGACAGTAGACAAATAATAATAATAATAAAAATAATACACATATGCATATACACATACAGTACATACATAAAACAGAGGAGCAAAGCCATATAATGAGATTAGAACTATAGATTTCTAGAGAAATCTGGCGTGAGATGATTCTAGCATAGTTTTTAAATCTACTTAATAAAGAATAATATTCATTCATAAAGAGAACAGCCTTTTAACCACTCCACTTATGGTAGTGAATTTATGGAATCAGAGAAATTCGAACTGAAGTATAATGGTATCAAAAGAAAGAAGTTTGAGATTAATCCAGTTTCTAGTGTCCATGCAAAAACTTTGTAAATATTGAGATGGAAAAACATATGCTCCTGGGATTCATCTTCTGACTTAAAAAAGGTCCATTAATCCACATCAAGTTTAACTCTTCTTTCAAGAAACATGGCTACAGGATATATCTTATTTATTATTTTGAAATGAGTCTCTTTTACTTTAGAAGACATGAGCCATTTGACAAGCCTTTGTGGTTTTATAATTTTTATTAGGATGTTTCTTGAAAGAATATCTATTATATCTTTTGTCTCATACCATCAGTGATAATCTTGTTATTACACTTGAACTCAACAGTCATTCACTTTTAACATGGGCATCGAAACAGTCAACTCTGAATATAAAATGTTAAAGGAATCACTTTGCAGACTTTCTTTAAATCTTTATAACAACTCATATCAGATCATATTTTTTCAACAAAGGATGAGAAATTTAAAACATCATGGCAATCTTTTTCATAGCAATCTTTTGTAAATATTGACTTCCTTACCAACTGTGCCCTATTATTCTGTGACCGCGGTCTTCATCCATGTGAAATTTCAAACCCTCTAAAATATTCAAGGACCGTCAAGGACGGCTGTCTTTTATGCCTGTTTTCAAAAACTTTCCAGGGCCTTGAACTTATTTTTTCAGATTCACAAACTTTCAAGGATTTCAAGGACCCGTGGGAACCCTGTAGGCCTATGATATGATATTTATGTCCAATATAGTCCGACAGGCTATGCCAAGCTACCGTAGCCAACTCCGGTAGCATCCGACACGATACAGAGTACTCCAGCACTCAAAAGCTCCAATACTGTCTATAATCTAATGTTTAGTATTAGAATATATATTTTGTACAATATCGCTTATGAAAAATTATCAATTTTTACTCACGTGTACACTGAGTCGCGTCGTAGCGGGTGTACGGTCTCACTTCCGGGTTGGCGAAAATGCCGAAAATTGCTCATATATTCCATAAAAAGTTATCGGTTTATGTTCAAAAGTATCCACAATCAGAATAAAAACGAACAAAATAATCCACGACTGCTTCAGTTTCGCCGAATAGTGCGTTCTGGGGAGCTTGGCTTAGGTTAGCAAAGGTTAGCGGTTAGCTTATGTTGCTATGCTAGCGGACCCACATTGGAAATGAAGCGCGACTTTCCGAGGGCTCAATAAAAAAATATAATTCGCTCTGTGCACGTGACGCTTCCGCATGCCCATATACCGGCAGTATCATTTCCGGTTATCTCGGGCGCGACTGCAGAGACACGTCAACAATGACGTTTTACACGCGCTGTTTGCAGGACCTCCCTCGAGTGACGGTCAACGATGTTCATCGGATCGTCAAGACACACATGCCGCGGCTTCTTCGAGCGAGAAAGAGAAAGATTTCAAGATGTACATATCTAGTTATATTGACAACTACGAAGGTGAGTGTTCCGTGTTAGCGCTAGCACACAGCTAAACGTAAATTAGTTAGCGTTAGCATTGTGTGTGTGTGTGTGTGTGTGTGTGTGTGTGTGTGTGTGTGTGTGTGTGTGTGTGTGTGTGTTTGTTAGCTAGCTGGTCGTGTCTGAACACTAAACTTCGTAAGAGCTTAAACTCAAGATCAACATAAACCCGGCGGATCCCTGTGTTTAGCCCGGCCATGACTGGGTTAAACAGCGGAATCTGTGTTTGTAAACAAAGCGCAACTCGACGGTGTTCGCCGACGCGTGTTTGTTTACAAAACAACGAATATTGTGCTTTGTTTACAAACACGGAATCCACGCCGGAGACTGCTGTTTAACCTGTCTCAGGACTGAGTTATCTCGCTTCACCATTAAACACATACTGTGATTAAGTCTGTTCTTTTATTTGCATTTTAGTGTGGAACAAAGATCAGGTGACAGGAGAGATGTGTGTGAGGGCGACCTGTTTTAGGTCGATGAAGAAGTCGGAGAAGCCACACAGCTCGAGTGTAGGGTGACAGTGCTTTAGAAGATAGATGCTATGAATGTTGTTTTTAGATTTATGTTTATGGGGACTAAAACATTTTGTTGGTGAAAATGCGTGAGTAATGTTTTGAGTATTGTTACCTGGCAATGTGAGTATGACTTAATGTCAGGAAAAGTAAATGTTAAAAGGCAAAACCCCCAGAAACTGTATTTGTTCAGATGTTTCCTGATTTACTTTATTGTAAATACTATTGAAGCTGGTAAATTGTTGATGTTAAATGAGGGCCACATTAGGCAACACTGTAGACTATTAGTGACAGTGTATTCTAATTATATAGCCTTTCTTGGCTGATTTTATTTTGTAAACAGTTTTTTTTTTATTAAATTGCACTTGATACTGTTTCTCATTGTATTTGCTACATTTAGTATTTTTGCAGATTTCTTTAGATGATTCGAGACCTGCTCATGTGTTGCTGGGACAACTTTGTGCAATCATGTGGTGGCATTGCTTTATCAAACTGCACATTATTCACAACTAAGAGTTCCTGCTGTTCCTCCTGTCCTGAGCTGCACAGAGAGTGAGCAGCAATGGCACAAGCCAAGAACTTTGGTAAGTAATAATATTCTAAACTTTGTACATTTGTGTAAAAATGTAGGGTGCTATGAAAAATGTCAATAAACACAGAATACAGTCATATACTACTTATTTTAAATTACAAAGACATCATTTCAGATATTAAGACTGCAAAATGTAATTGATTTAATAAATAAAAAGCACATATACCACTGCACTGCTGACAGTTATCCACCACCCATATAATATCTGCTCAGGGGTGGTCTGGGCCATAGATGAGTGGAGTGAAGACAATCAATCTATGCAGAGAAATTGAATGATCTTTAGTTGTTGAACTACAAAGCTGGCCTGACAAGAATTGTGCCAACTAAAGTGGCCAATAATTATACCTACTCACCTTAACGGAAGTACTGTTTTGTATAAACAAACTTTAGTGTGCATCATTACAGTAACATACAAATGAATATAAAATACCATAGTACAGGTTGGAGTTATTCAACCATGCACATTAGCAGTATGAGTATAAATAAATAGTGATCTCTGTAGATATATCTCTGATCATTAGGATCCTCTGCTCTGTAAATGTTTCCTGTTCTAACACACATACGTTAGCCCAAGAGGGACTGGCTTCTTAGGTAGTTAGCTGAATCTGGTGTGTTAGGAGCAGAGAAAACACTAAAATGTTTAGATCATAGGCTTCCAGTACCAGGGTTGAGAAGCACTTACATTAGATATGTATCTTAAACAGGGTGTGAAGCCAGGGCCTGTGGATAAAATGGCAGTTCTCTCAGCAAGACCTAAGCAAAGAGGTGTTTTTGAGGGTGTGCGGTAAGAATGAGTAGCAAATTAATAATATTTGTAAATCTAAATTGATAAGGAGTGAAGTTAAAACTTCACTTTTTTCACAGCACACTTTACAAAGCAGTGTGTGGAGATCTGGCAGACCTCTCTGTTCTCCGTGTGTCTGAGGTTTACAGAGATGTTCCTCCTCAAACTGCACCATTGATAACTACGATGGGCATCTCCCAAGACCATCCACTGGTTGAGAGTGCATTTGGAATGGTGCAAGCTGGTAGTCATCTGTCTTACCAGCAGCCAGTGGCTAAAGATTACATCACCCTGCCATGATGCACCTCTGCCTCCAGATGTTCCTTCGGTTGTTTACAGACTGCCATCTTCAGACTGCATGTTTGTTTGCAGTGAAAAAGAACAGCTCCACCTCAAATCTCTTACCATGACCTGGGAAATGGCGCACAAAGTTGAGTGCGCAACCAGAAAGCAAAGTGAATGTGGAGAATGGCATCATGGGAGAATGGAGAATGGGGGCAACTGGCTGACAGGATCCTGAAAGGATCTTATCAAACCTCTGCTATGAGAAGAGGAATTGCTATGGAGCCAGCTGCTCTTCAAGAATACAGCCAGACCAGAAATGTCAACGTCTACCCTTGTGGATTTGTGGTTCACCCAGATGCACCTTGGATGGGCTCCTCTCCTGATGGTCTTGTGTATGACCACTGAAAACCCACAGTACGGCCTTGTTGAGGTGAAGTGCCCCAATGTTAAAAGTTATGTTGACTGCTCTTACCTAGAAGCAAAGCACGGCACACTGCAGCTGAAGCGTCATCATAACTACTACTGACAGATCCAGGGGCAGATGCTCATCACAGGAATGGACTGGTGTGACTTTGTTGTTTTTGCTGAGGAGGACATGTTGGTGCAGCGCATATTGAAAGATGCACAGGTAATTAACACCATTAAACAAAAGGTGGACCATTTCTTTTTTCACATATACATGCCCAGATGTCTATAAACTCAGTTTGTATGTTTGTATATATTGTTGTATTTGTTAAAAATGTTCTTATAACCCTGATAAGGATCTGTAGAATAGAAAAACATTTGAATGTCAATGGCACAGTTCTGATATAAAAAAAAAAACAACTCAATAGACAAATCACAAGCACTTTGTTTCAAAATAAAATTATTTATTTTCCTTCACTTTGTCAGTTTTACATTTCCTCAAGCTTAAGTACAAACAAGTGAAACATTTATATTAAATATTAAACATTAAAAGTGAAGCCCATTAGATGTGAAGTAACTATTTACAAAAAGTAAGTGGTCATAGTTCAAACTGCAGGAAGTGTACATAAAAAGTAAACACATGGATAACATGCAAATGCACCCTTAAATATTTACCACAGGTTTCCAACATTGGTCCTGGGGGCTATTCCACGAAGCGAGCTTATGAAAGCGGCGCTTATTAGAGTGAGCCTCGCTTGAGTTAGCCAAACAGTTCACTTCCGTCTAGTTCCGTTCCACTAACGAAATCCAGACTCAACCTGTCCCCGCTAATTCAAGCCCGGCTTTTGTAATCGGCGATCATGCGCGTGCACACAGTATTTACACAGCCTCACTAATCGATATTCGAAAAGGCAAGAAAATGTCGAAAGAGCTGAAAGAACGAGCAGCTTTTTTTTCTTCTGCTGAACAGGAGCTACTCATACGTCTTTATGAGGAATATAAAGACGTTATTATGAAGAAAGGCAACACGTCCTGTATTAATAAAGCCAGAGAAGCTGCCTGGCACAATATTGCAGACAGATTAAATGCGTGAGCATGTTAATAATTTCCTGATTTAGAAGTAACATGAGCGGGGTTAGAAGAACGTGGCAGCAGGTCAAGGTAAAATAAAAATATGTACTCCAGAATGGTAAGTACAGTTGATTAGTCCAATGTGCAGGAAAAAGTAAAACACCATATTAAATAACTGTATAAAATATTTTAGCAACCAGAAAGAAAACTGCTACTGCTGCTGCTGGTGGTGGGCCTCCTGTAGCAGCCCTCACTCCTGCAGAAGACCTTGCTTTAGAGCAAAACAGCGGACGCCCCATCATTGTGGGAATCGAAGGAGGAACATCATCTGATCCTGTCTGTCCTCATGATACACAGCCTTATGTTAAAGGTAGGTTTAGTTGTTTCTCAGATTTTACATTTTTGTTCTTACAGGCTACATTGTAGTATTATTGTATACTTGATGACTAAAATTTTACAGTGGTGGGGGGTGTGCTGACTCTTTTGGACCCTCCTGTATTTGACAATGATGTGAGTACCATAAACCCGCCTATTTCTTATGACTGAACCCTGAGGACCGTTAACATTTCCGTTAACATTTACGTGTCTTAATTTGTTGTTTGCAGGGGGAGATTGCCGGACCATCCAGGATGGTACAGGAGGATGAGGACACAGTTTCTGCCTGTTCAGAAAGGACACAGTGTCTGCCTGTTCTGTAAGGCGTGTGTGTCTATGTATCTGTCTGTTAATGTGCTGTGTGATCTCTGTTCTTCAATTTCCTTTAAACACAACACAAATCATGAGAAGACCCTCAGGCCTCCATGTTCAGAGCTCACACCTCTGCAAGAGAACACGTGAGTAGTTATGCAGTTCAACATGAATAAATACTTCTCATTCTTGACTATACTTCAGTCTTAAAGGAATCCATGATTAGTGAGATCTACAAAAGGTTCTTGCTCTAAGATATAGAATGTAAAAAAGCAGATCTGCAGTACAAAAAACTAAAAATACGGAAGTTGGAGCTTGAAATAAAGAAAATGGAGAAAAATGTGAGTATTTGCAAAAAGGTCTCACTTTAATATGCTTGTTTTTGCAAGATAAGTAAATCAAAGTTTCTTCTGTCCACAGGCTCAGCAAGACAATTAATACATTTCTCTTTAAAAAAAAAACGCCTCTTGTTTTATGTTAATAGTGTTAATGAACAAATGCAAACAAAATATTCCCTTAACTAAAGTAAGTGTTTGCATACATGTCCCTCATAGCTCTACCATCCATGTGGTCTGCAATTAAAATGTCGTCTTCCCATTGCTCCAACTGCACTCTTGGCATTTCTTCTTTTTGCAGTATTGCCACATTGTGCAAAACTGCACAGGCTGCTTTAATGTCACAGGCTCTCTCAGGAGTGACTCTGAGATGGCGCAAGCAGTTAAATCTGCTGTTTAACTGTCCAAATGCCATCTCAATGCATGCCCTTGTCTTTGAATGTGCATGATTGAACCTCCTCTCTGCATCTGTTGTAGGGTCTGCATATGGGGTAAGGAGAAAAGGTTGGCAGGGGTAACCCCTATCCCCAAGCAGTAAGCCAGGAAAAGCACCTACGATTATAAGGAGTAGAGTTAAACACTGAGGCCAAATCTGCACTATTTTGTGTGGTTGGAGTATTCTTACCTTAGCAAACCTCTGTGCCAGTGAGGAGGCACGAAATATCCTGGAATCGTGCAGCGAGCCGGGCCATTTTACCTCAATGTTGGAGAATAGAAATTGGCTGGTGCAAACCATCTAGAACAATGGCAAAAGTGACAAAGGGTGAAAGTTATTCAAACCCATGAACTGACATGCTTTACAATTTCTGTTGGGTAGGCAAAACTTGCATGTACCTGTACATTGATGCTGTGAAATAATTTTTTGGTTCACATAGTCTGCCTCCATGGGTACAGATGGAGCCTTTATCCAGATGTGAGTACAGTCTATAGCACCAATGACATTTGGAAATCCTAGACAATTCAATGCGTTTTGAATTGAAGGAATTTTAGCATGAAATAGTTGATTAAGATGAATACAAAGCACTTTGGTAAGTGCTCTGGATAAGAGCGTCTGTTAAAGTCATATAAATTTAACTCCAAGTTACTGATCAAACCAACACTACTTCTCATGAATACATGCCAGCTGTTCTGAAAAGGATGGGAAGGATGCCTCTGTGACCAGGGAATTTGATGAATATATTAAGGAAGCGCTTAAGCGCAAGGTAAACCTTTCGAATTTCGCTGCAGAACGTTGCCTTACTAAGATGTTATGCATCCCCAAAGCTGTACAGAAATGCACGACTGGCAAAGAAGCACAAAGCGATACAGACTGTTTGGGGTTTGGTAAGAGATTTACTACGTCTAGTGGTCTTCTCAATATATGGCCCCGGTAATTTACAAAGATATATAATACTGTGTCTTCTGAACCTGTAGCATCGGCGCAGATGGAAATTCTGAAGTGAGGGGGACCAAGCTGTACAATATATGCGTTTATGCTTGTAGATGCTAGATTTCGGATGGGGTCAATATAAATCTGGAGGGGACATGTCCCCCCCGTCCCCAGTGCCATCTGCGCCCCTGACCTGTAGTGCTCAAATAAGTAGTCATCCGGAAAGCCCAGTGGATCTGTCCTGTCCTGGATTGACCTTGGAGCTGGTAGCATGAATGCTCTGTGCACTACACACGCTCCCTCATCTACTGGATTCTCTACAAATGGACATGCCGTGGTCAATCAGCCTTCAGCCTTCACTGTTAGCTGCTCTTTTTATAGCTTACATTTTGGATTATTTGTATCACCTGTATGAAAATCTTGGTAAGGTAGTTGTCTGTATCCATTTCCTTTTTGCACCATTAAGTTAACCACACATTTACATTATTTATACTGAACATATGTAAATTGCAAAGTGATATGATTTGCTTGTAATTTGAACACAAAAGAGGAAGTATGGGGATAAATATATACCTAAAAGTATCTTCACCTAAATTACTCAGTATTAATAATTATTAATACTCAGGTACAAAGAATTGTATTTTTTGTGATATAGAGTTTATGCTAATGTATGTTTCTGCACCATAACTGCGATTAGACACTGTATTCCATTTTACACTGACCTGAATTTGTGAAGATTAAACCAATACATTAAAATGTGCAGAAACCTCACTGAATAACATTGAATATGTACTCTTAAGATCGAAATATAAATTGCATTTTGAAATATAATTATTAAATTTTGATAATAATAACCTGCAATCATTCCAAACTAATAATTACAGTACTCAATTAAATGTATAAAGATGCTATAATATATGCTACATCCACAGCCATTTAATGGATAGAACTGCAGCGGAACCTTGTTCCTCAATTCAGTTTCCCGGATGGCGAGACTGACATCACGCTGCTCAGCCAATAGAAGCGGTCCGGCTAAGCTAAGCCTCAACTCTAGCCTGGTACGGAGCAGGTTAGTTCAAACGTATATGTTGCTGTAGTAACTGAGCGAGGCTCAAGTCTAGCCTCTTTTGTGGAACCGAATTTGAGCAAAATGAGCCAGGCTTGTCTTTAAAAGCCCGGCTTACTGAGTTAGCTCGCTTCGTGGAATACCCCCCTGGAGTACCATTGCCCTGCTGTTTTTCCTTATTTAGTAAACCTACCTCAAATCATGAAAGCCTTAATTGCAGCAGGGAAACATCAGGAGAAATTCTGTAACATTTCTAAAATAATAACAAAAAGCCCTGTACATGAATGTAAAAAGTATTCTTGGGAAAGAGCAAATGTTATATATTCTGTACTCATACAGCCCTTTCCACCATCCGAGGCCCATTTCTTGACAAGAGGACCATTCTGGTAGCTGGAGAGAAGACATGCCACAGTAAACAATTTGATTGATACTTCCTGTGATGGAGAGTGGTATTACAGTGTCAAATAGTTTGTTTTCTTTAATTCGTCTAATCATCCTCTCCACATGTACCCTTAGACGTGCAATATGCTGGGTCTCTCTCACATCATCTTCCAGCATCTGTGTTCTCTTGTGCAGGAAAGCAGGCCTCATCAGCTCATCAATTGGTGTTAGCTTCTGGATTGGGCAAAAACAAAGAGAAAAGATTAAAATAATATACACAGTCCGGTCACATTATGAACACCCATTGAAACCATACTGTGAGCGTGGTACTACGAGTGGGTGAATATGGAGGTGGGTTCACTACAGAGAGTGAGGTGAATACAGACATTGGAGTTCCCAATCCAGGTGTTTTAATTGTGTATTCCAGCAAAGGAGTAAATCACCAATACTAGTAAACGAAAAGAAAAACTGTATAAAAGGAAAACAAACATAAAAAGTACTCAAGCCCACAAAGGCTTATAAGCAGTACCTCCAGTAAGCGCTGGCAATCAGCAGCCAGTCTAGCCCCTAAGTTTCTTGGGCTCAACACAATAACATCCAATATCAAACAACCAACATTAACCAACCAACCTCAACCTCCTTAGCCTCTGAGAGGAAGGCCTCTTATACTAGTAGCTCCTCCCCTTAATTAAGCTGGGACACACCACTACTACTAGCAGGGGTTACCTACAAACACAAACATGACATACATACATTACTGCAGTAACATAACATGACAAGAATAATAATTAATATGTCCATTTGTTGCATACAACTCCGTCCTCAGGTATTCCCAGGAACTGTAACCCCCCTCCCCTCCTTCAGTAGGCCGAGGGCCCTTCGGCCACTATAAGAGGAGGAGCTGGATGGGCCGCCAGTCCCCCTGAGAATCCCGGAACAGGTAAATACAACATTATAATCAATCACATGTCTTTTAGAGACTTGGTGATGGGTGAGTGTATCATGTTTTGTAAATTGTATCTAAGCATTTCTGTCGTCAAAGCAGTTGCTTAAACATGAATAACTTCTTTAAAGGGCTGTAAAACGTGCATTTTAAACATTCCAGCCACACCTGGAGAAGTTGTGTCGGCATTCGAATGTTTGGGTTCTCCACAGGCAACATTGTCGACTCGGAATGCAAAAATTCGAGACATTTGAGTTTTTCTTGACAGTTTCACGATAATTTATTCAGTTGGTTTGATGTTCCTCGAGACCTTGTTAAGAGTAATGATGCTGTGATTGTGATGGTATACACCAGGGGCGACCCAGCCCGCCAGGGGGTTCAGTCCAGCCCACGGAATAAACCTGGATTATTAAAAAAGAATAAACTCCATTTAGTTAAAATCTGCAGTTCCTATATTGTCTGCACCCTGTTAAGTGAAATGTCTGTCAAAAAAAGAGAAAAGCGGACACAGAGTGTCGGATTTTTCAACAAAAATGGAATTACTTCAGAATAGGCTATATGCACACGGGGTGCTGACATATTTCCGTTTAAATATTAGCCAGGTCAGCCCATTGATCTATATATCTATATATGGATTGCGCTGCTGTAACACACGATTTCCCCTCTGGGATACATAAATAAATCTATCTATCTAGCTATCTATCTCAAAAATCCCAACAGAGGATGTAATGTAATTATCTGTAGTTATGTATATATATATTCATGTACATTTTTGTACATTAAATGTGGTTTACATGTGTTGTGACCAAATGCTGATTTACTGCAATAAATTCACTGTTTAAGTACTGTTTAATTTATTTTAGTAATAATTTGTCACCCACCTGAGAGTTCTGATTGCTTACCATACTGTATCAATTACACAAGACACTGACCAGATGAATGCTAATTTCTTTATTATAATAATTCATTTTCTATAAAATTACATGCATCTTTTTAATGAATATAATTACACCTATAATAAAACAATGAAATATATTTAAACACACCTTTAAACACAACTTACACAATGTGTGAAACACACATTTAAGTACACACACAGGTGAAGTGAGCACACGTGCCCGGAGCAGTGAGCAGCCTCTACAGCAGGGATGGGCAACTTCCATGATAAAGAGGGCCAAAAAATTTTCAGCACTATTATTGGAGGGCCACATGACCACGCACTTCAAATAATTGGATATGAAAGACACTACAAATTATTCTCAATAAGAACATTTTCAATGAATTCAGATCTGTATGTTTATTGCACCAACATACATCTATTTTCTGCATATAAATGCATTAACATGTCCTTAACCCTAGCAAGTCTATGGGCATTTTTGCTGTTTAAGCATGGGTACATAAATGTGTCTCTAAACATACTTAATTATAGCATTTTACCCACATGTCTCATATTTTTTTTTCTTTTAATTATTAAATTATTATTGATCTATTTGCGGGCCGCCAGTTGCCCATCCCTGCTCTACAGCCTCTAGGGCTGAAGTGCCCTTGGGTAAGGCACCTAACCCTGAAGTGCCCTTGGGTAAGGCAGCTAACCCTGAAGTGCCCTTGGGTAAGGCAGCTAACCCTGAATTGCTCCACGGGCGCTGTAGAGGCTGCTCACCGCTCCGGGCACTCATTGACAACTACAAATGATTATAGAATAGAATAGAATGCCTTTATTGTCATTATACACATGTACAATGAGATTGAAAGCTTACCTTTTTCAGTGCAAACATACAGAATATAAAAAGTATCAGAAAAATTTTTACAGTATAGAATAATAAAGATTTTTAAATTTAAATACAATAAAGGTGTGGAGAATTTCCAGTTCTAGTTTAAACACTAAGATTTGCATGTTAAATAGTTAAATAGTAATATTGCACATATTCCACATATTATTGCACTTATTATTATTGCATTTATTATATGGTGAGAGTCTATGGGATTGGAGGTTCAGTTATGGGATCAGTGCATGTGTGAGTTCAGTGTGGTGATTGCTTTGGGGAAGAAACTGTTCTTGAATCGGTTTGTCCTTGTTCTGATGCACCTGTAGCTCTTCCCTGAGGGCAACAAGTCAAACGGATCAAAGCCAGGGTGGATGCTGTCCTCCATTATGTTTTTAGCTTTTTTGAGGCAGCGTGAGGTATAAATGTCCATCAGGGATGGAAGAGGGCAGCCAATTATTTTCTGTGCTGTTTTAACTACTTTCTGGAGTCTCTCTCTGTCTGCCATGGTGCAGCTGCCATACCACACTGTGACGCAGTACGTCAGCAGGCTCTCGATGAAGGCGCGGTAGAACACCAGCAGTAGGTTGGAGTCCAGCTTGTGTTTTCTGAGGACTCTCAGAAAGTGTAGCCTCTGCTGAGCCTTTTTGATGACTGCTGTGGTGTTTCCAGTCTAGGTTGGCAGAGATAAGGACACCAAGGAACCGGAAAGTGTGGACCCTCCACATACTCACCGTTAATGTATAAAGGGGCTAGGTTGATGTATAAAGGGGCTAGGTTAATGTATAAAGGGGCTAGGTTAATGTATAAAGGGGCTAGGCTGATGTATAAAGGGGCTAGGTTAATGTATAAAGGGGCTAGGTTGATGTATAAAGGGGCTAGGTTGATGTATAAAGGGGCTAGGTTAATGTATAAAGGGGCTAGGTTGATGTATAAAGGGGCTAGGTTGATGTATAAAGGGGCTAGGTTGATGTATAAAGGGGCTAGGTTAATGTATAAAGGGGCTAGGTTGATGTATAAAGGGGCTAGGTTAATGTATAAAGGGGCTAGGTTGATGTATAAAGGGGCTAGGTTGATGTATAAAGGTTCTAGGTTGATGTATAAAGGGTCTAGGTCGTGCTGTGTTTCCTGAAGTCGACGATTATCTCTTTGGTTTTCTTTGTGTTCAGAGATAAATTATTTTCTGAGCACCAATCTGCCAATTTCAGGATCTCCTGTCTGTAAACTGTCTCATCTCCTTAAGATGAATTGGGGTGCCCAAACTTTTTCAAATGACTGTAGGCCTACCTACAAATGTTTCCCATAAAGCAGCGTCTGAGCATGTATCTCTAAATATGAGAATCCAACAAAAAGCAGTGTATTATAAACCATTTGATCATATGCCCGTGTTTAATTGGCAAGTAGTAAAAATAGCTTAAATGCACCAATATTCATACAGTGCACATATACACCACACATAAAGCCAAGAGAGCCTATACCAAATATCTTTCCACTATACACCATACACATATACAGTATAAGACAAAAAGATTTTACACTTATTTAAATGTTAACCTGTGCAAATATGCATGGTTAATATACATGTCACATAGGGCTACGTCCCCCTCTCTAGCTGTCACTCCGGTACTGTTCAATGTGCCTGTGTTCTCCTCGTCTGTTTATCCCGCCCTGTTTCTATGCTTTCCCTCTGTCTGTCACACCCCTGTCGGTGTTCTCTCCTGCTGTCAGTCCAGTCCGTGTCTTCTGTGTGACCTTGTTTAGATCCGTTCCCCAGTAAGTCCAGTCCATGGCTGTGTTTGAAATAGCCTACTACAGGGTTGCCAACTCTCACGCATTGAGCGTGAGACACACGCATTTGACCGTTTTCACACGCTCTCACGCCACACTTCCGATATCTCACGCCGAAAAAAAATATCCAGTTTATTTACCTCAGATCCACATATATGATTCAATACGTTACTAGTTCGCTAGCTCTGGCGCCATCCACCGGCGATATAACACTGAATCTGTGTCCATCTGTGAATCTGTGTTTGCCCAACTTTCGTTCGCCACCCCCCCCCCCCCCCCCCCCCCCCCACCGCCGGCTCAACAAAATACACTCGCCACCGGCTCCAGGTTAAAATCTCACTCCAAGCGAACGTCAAAAGTTGGCAACCCTGCTACTACATACTACTGGCGTACTGATTGAGCCCCAAATCAGTATGCCGTATGCAGTATGTGACCAAAATGAAAATTTCCAGTACGCGAAACATACCCGGATGACCTACTACTTCCGCAAAATATTCCAGTACGCGAACAGAGCTATCTTCGTGGTGTACTGCATCCCATCATGCAACGCTACGTTCACGTGACCCCGTAGTGTGCTTTGCTTTTGTCGCATACTGGAAACTGTACTGCATACTACTACGAGGACCAGTATGCAGTATCCAGTATATACTGAGTCCAGTATGCAGTATCCAGTATGTAGTAGTCTATTTCGAACACAGCCCAGGTCTTCTGTTGTTCACCTTGTCTTGTCTGTCCCTCCTTCCTTGCTTTCAGCTCAGGTGTTTCTAGTTTGTCTTGATTGGTTTGGTACTTGTACTCCCTGTGTTTCAGTCCCTCTTTGGAAGTCACTGTGGTGGTAATCTTGGTTCTGTGTTTATCTACCTTGTTCTGAGTTCTTGTGTTTGTTTTATCCTCTGTCTTTTGTTATCTGAGTTATCCTGTCTGGTTGTTAGTTCTTGATTTGTGATAGTTGTATTTTAATTAGTATGCCTCGTTACCCTCGTATCCTCTATGTTAACACTCCAGCTATTAAACCCTGCTATCCTCAGTATTTGTGTCCTCTTAGCTCTCACTCGTTACAATACCTTTTAAAATGCATTGTATTTATTTCCTTTCTAAGCTTTATGCACACAAAAATGAAACCATATGCACATGTGCTTAAATTAAATATACCCCTGCAAACTCACAATACGATTTCAACTGTACATAATCTATATCTTTTTATCTATACTTTCAGTAACCTCTTTTGCAAACTGGGTTATTAACCCTTACTCTGCCGTTCCACATACTTTAAAGGTGTTATCAGTGATTCATGGACACAATCAATGAGGGATTATCTAATGTTTTTGAATTACAATAATGAATGGTTACTTGAACAAAACATCTACATCAGGGGTAATCAATTAAATCTTTCCGCGGTCCATTTTTGGCAGATAGCTCAGACCTTAGGTCCGGGTCCGCGGTGGCGAACGAAAGTTGTTGAGCGGGGGGGGGGTGAACGTAACACTCAAATGGGTGGTGAACGTAACACTCGTCTGAAAATAAATTCTCCGGTTTAAAATATAGTCTCCCGTTAAAATTTTTTTGGCATTTGGGTCCGTATCCAGTTGATCAGGAATGTGATTGGGTCCGGACAGGACGGTGTTCGGGTCCGGATCCGGACCGCGGTCCGCCATTTGGTGATACCTGATCTACATGGATTTGGCAAGGGTGTATCAAATATTGCCTAAAATGGAATACATAACCTGGAGGAGCAGTTATGGCCAGTTGACACCTCTGTGAATCACCCCCAGACCATGCCCAAAATACAGGTTTTATTTTGAGAAGGGAGAGCCAGTGACACATAAAAACACTGGCTGTATAGTTTAATCACACATTTGTACTGTATCTTCTTCTGCCATGTTAAGATGTGGAGCAGGTTGTCCATCACTTGTCCAGGTCAGTCATGGCCTGGTGGTAGGGAACTGGTCTTGTGACCGGAGGGTCGTGGGTTCAATTCTCAGACCTGAGGCCATGACTGAGGTGCCCTTGAGCAAGGCACCTAACCCCAACTGCTCCCCGGGCACCTGCTAGGGCTGCCCACCGCTCTGGGCACATGTGATCCACAGCCCCCTAGTAATCACTAGTGTGTGTGTGTGTGTGTGTGTTCTAACTGCACAGATGGGTTAAAAGCGGAGGACAAATTTTGATTGGGGTGTATAAATCACAATTGACAAAATATGGCACATTTACATTTTTTTTATTTACACCCCTGCAGGAGATGCTCCATGTGCTGGTTGACGAAAGAAAAGCCAGCAAACGCACTCTGGTCCGTTAAGCCAATCAAGCCTTTCTCACACATGGACAGGCGGTCGTTTAATAACTCCTGCTCGCAGTTGCCACCGTCATTGGATGATTTCTGTGGTTGAAGGAGAATGGAAGCAAATCACATGATGAACAGAGGCTGCTTTTCAGTATCTGTATTTTTGCAATTTGCTCTATGAGCATACAGTATGAAAAGTAAAAAAAAACAGGAATGAGAGATGACTGTAAGAAATG
Source organism: Brachyhypopomus gauderio (assembly GCF_052324685.1). NCBI lineage: Eukaryota > Metazoa > Chordata > Actinopteri > Gymnotiformes > Hypopomidae > Brachyhypopomus > Brachyhypopomus gauderio. Next base: position 466,756 of record NW_027506946.1, read on the forward strand.
GAAAGAGATGGAAAGAAAGCTCATACCACTGGCACGTAAGGGGGTTGGATCTCTCTCCTCTCCAGAGCAGACCAGTCGACGATCTCAAAGAATGAGTGACCTCGGATATTAGGCACAACACCCAGTCTATAAGAAGGGTCTCGCTCAAACAGCTTTGTTCATGGAAGAAAACCAAAAGCAAGAATATTATTCATAATAGAAATATCTCAGTGTGTCTATTCATGTCTTGGTTGTGAAGTATTATTATTATTATTATTATTATTATTATTATTATTACTATTATTAATGTGTCATCAGGTATGGTTTTGTGCATGCTTACTCGTTCTAGCATGTCTCTGGTATCCAGAGTGATCCAGTCAGGGAAGTCAGGTATGTCCATAATGATGGAATCAAAAATATCATCTATCTCTTCACCATCGAATGGAGGCTTACCAATCAGCATCCCATATAGGAGCACACCAAATGACCACCAATCCACAGAGAATGAATACCGCTCACCCAGAATGATCTACACACACACACACACACACATGCACACACATTCACATTCAGGGCATACTGAATTACATTGACATTGCTACAGGTGAGAACATTCAATGTCAAATTCATTTGATGCCATCTCATACCTCAGGGGCCATGTAGTATGGTGTCCCACAGAATGTTTTGCCAAGATTGTCTCCAAAAACATTCTCTTTGCACATGCCAAAATCCGCAATTTTTATGTGACCTTCTCCATCCAGCATCACATTGTCCAACTTGAGATCCCTAATGCAGGAGAGAAATACAAAAATGTGGCAAAAATGTGGTTCAGTAGACAAGAACAGTAAAGGTGAAAGTACAGAATGTCCATGTAGATTTGTTTGTGTGTGTTACCTGTGGATGATGCCCTTTCCATGAAGGAACTGGAGTCCGCACACAATTTCAGCTGCATAGAATCTGGAAGAAAGAAACAAACCAGGAGCCATCAGACCGGACTATAATTACACACACCTACGTTTATATTTATATAAGACATACAAAAAAACATCATTGTGTGTGTGTGTGTGTGTGTGTGTGTTGCCTCACGTGGCTGTGTAGAGGTCAAAGCTTCCTGTTTCCCGTATGTGGAACATCAGGTCACCTCCGGTCAGGTACTCCATGACAAAGAACAAGTGCTCCTAACATGCAGACAATGCCATAAACACTTTGGTATGAGTACAAGCAGAATTACTGACTCAACAATCATCTAAATACCACAGTGACTCCATGAAGTATAAGTTACAGTAAACAGTTGTGACAATGCCTGGTGTGGTTAATTACTGCCTATACAAAAGAGTCCTGCTGGACACCCCATTACTGTTGACTGAGAGGTGGAGCAACTGTATAATGTAACCGTTAATTTGTTCTTTACTACCTCGGTCTGAAAGGTGGAGTAAAGGTGGGTGAGGAAGGGACAGTCCCATGCCAGAGCTAGCACCCGCTTCTCCACCATGGTGAACTCTACGTTATTATTCATCACGTCCTTCCTCAAGGCTTTCACAGCAAACAAATCCTTGCTGCCCTTTAGTTCAGCCAGAAAAACCTGAGCAGGGACCAAGGGAGAGAAATAGACAAACAGACCAGAGTGAAAGAAAAATAAAACACACATACACACACATCCATGAAATATGAAGATTTGATGGAATAGTTTGTTTGGTCTATTCTTGTGGAGATAGTATTTAACAATAGAAGGGCAAAAGGACAGACATGTAAAAATGATAAGTGAATAGTCAGGAGAAGTGAAGAGAGACACAGAGTCAGTGTGTGTGTGTGGAGGACGTGGGAGCCGCGTGAAGGGGAAGACTCTACCTTGCCATAGCTTCCCTGGCCCAGTACACTGTGAAAGGTGAAGTGCTCCACAGTGATGTGTGTCTGGTGGCTGATCCTGGACAGGGAGCGAGGACTCGAACCCTCACAAAGACGACCACATGGAGACGCATCTACAGAGATGTACAGTACATTTTTACACATCCAGACATCTAGCTAACTTGGGTGAATACCTCAGCCAGTAGTTTCTGGGTGATGCCACACAGATTAGCCACTTTAGTTTGGCACTTGGTCTAACCCAAGTTCAAGTGCATATAGTTTTTTTTTTTGTAATAAATATTTTCTATTATTGGGTGAATTACAAAGGCAGCCCTGCTCTTCCCTACAGGGATGCATGTGACACCATATGCCCTGTGGCAAGAGACGCCAAAAGTAACGCAAAGCGTAAGCTCAGAGGGGATAGAGCTTTTTCCATTGCTGCTCCTAGATTATGGAACAACCTACCACTGCATGTTAGACAAGCCCCTTCACTGCCCATTTTAAAAACAAGTCTTAAAACCCACTTTAATTCATTGGCTTTAAACACAGCATGAGACTTTGTATATTTTTAGTTTTTACTGCTTTAGTTTAATTCTTTGATTTGTTCTATTGATTCCTTTTACCGCTTTAGTTAATATTGTTTTATCCATTTTTTATTATTATTTGTTTTATGTCTAATGTTCTATTCTTATGTACAGCACTTTGTTTTGGCTGCCGTTCTTACAGTGCTCTATAAATAAAGTTGAGTTGAGTTGAATTATATGAAAATAACTATTGAACATGTTGATATCAGCTAATTACAATATGTTATCAACTTGAGATTCACCTAGAGATGGGTTGTAGGAGTCCTCAGTCTCATCCAGGAGAACGTGGAGCAACTCCTTCCAGGCATCGTCCAGAGCACTTGTGTTCAACGAGACCTTAGTCTCGTCCAGGAGAACCTGGAGCAGCTCCTTCCAGGCATCGTCCAGAGAACTTGTGTTCAACGAGACCTCAGTCTCGTCCAGGAGAACCTGGAGCAGCTCCTTCCAGGCATCGTCCAGAACACTTGTGTTCAACGAGACCTCAGTCTCGTCCAGGAGAACCTGGAGCAGCTCCTTCCAGGCATCGTCCAGAACACTTACGTTCAAAGAGACCTCAATCTCGTCCAGGAGAACGTGGCGCAGCTTCTCCCAGGCCTCATCCAGAACACTGTTATTCAACGGTGCTACTGCAAAAAAGATTTTTTCAAGAAGCCATAATTAAATATTACATGAAATTAACAGGTGAATGTTTTTCATCTGAATTGTGTTAATGTGTGCTTGTTTGATATGAATAGCTACTGAACACGTTGATGTCAGCAAATTATGAAATATGTTATCAAATTGATATTCTGTATGAATGTGTCTTGGTCACCTAGAGATGGGTTATAGGAGTCCTCAGTCTCGTCCAGTAGAACGAGGAGCAGCTCCTCACAGGCCTCATCCAGAATACTGTTATTCAAAGGTGCTACTGCAAAAATGATTTTTTCAACAAGTCCTAAGTACACGTTACAATGTAATAACAGGTCAATGTTTTTTTAGCTGAACTGTGTTAATATAAGCATTAGGTAAGCAGTAGATATATGCGACATATAGCCCGGTGCGGGTTATACAACATTTTCCATTTAAAAAGACTTGGTAGGTGCGGCTTATATTGAGGTGCGCTCTATAGTCCAGAAAATACGGTATACACAACCCATTAAAAAATCCCTTCAAATACTTTTTCTAATCAATAAATATACAAAGCCAAGAAGAAAGACACAAATGTAATTGAATCGTTATTATTTGATTTATATTGAGACTATCACTATTTGTGGACCGGGGTTTGTTGGTATGTTGCCATAGCAACACCACTGACTTCATAAAAATTAACCTGTCAAATTATCAGTTTTTTTTTTTCTATTTTTCACTTATTGGTTTTACCAATAAACACCAAATTCAGCTGTGTTAAAAGAACAAAATAAGCCCCAATATATGCCCCAAAATAAGTTGTCACTATTGTACTCATTTACTCACTCAGGCCATGGGTGTTTTCGGTCTCCTGTATTGGTTCTGTTCCTCCGTATATCTCCTCTGTGTCTGTGTCATCCAAATCTTGGGTGCCGATGCACCAGCACCAGAGACAACACCTTGTAATATCTTCCCACTTCATTGTCTTTATGTGGACTGATATGGAATTATACTGTACATGCAATTTTATATATACCCTCATTTGTTGTGCCGTCGTTATGACGACAGAGCAGGTATTATGACGTCATGTGGAATTATGGGAATATATATTTTTTATTCGCTCTGTGCACGTGACGTTTCCGCATGCCCATATACCGGCAGTATCATTTCCGGTTATCGGGCGCGACTACAGAGACACGTCAACAATGACGTTTTACACGCGCTGTTTGCAGGACCTCCCTCGAGTGACGGTCAACGATGTTCATCGGATCGTCAAGACACACATGCCGCGGCTTCTTCGAGCGAGAAAGAGAAAGATTTCAAGATGTACATATCTAGTTATATTGACAACTACGAAGGTGAGTGTTCCGTGTTAGCGCTAGCACACAGCTAAACGTAAATTAGTTAGCGTTAGCATTGTGTGTGTGTGTGTGTGTGCGTGCGCGCGCGCGTGTGTGTGTGTGTGTGTGTGTGTGTGCGTGCGCGCGCGCGCGTGTGTGTGTGTGTGTGTGTATTAGCTAGCTGGTCGTGTCTGAACACTAAACTTCGTAAGAGCTTAAACTCAAGATCAACACAAACCCGGCGGATCCCTGTGTTTAGCCCGGCCATGACTGGGTTAAACAGCGGAATCTGTGTTTGTAAACAAAGCGCAACTCGACGGTGTTCGCCGACGCGTGTTTGTTTACAAAACAACGAATATTGTGCTTTGTTTACAAACACGGAATCCGCGCCGGAGACTGCTGTTTAACCTGTCTCAGGACTGAGTTATCTCACTTCACTATTAAACACATACTGTGATTAAGTCTGTTCTTTTATTTGCATTTTAGTGTTGAACAAAGATCAGGTGACAGGAGAGATGTGTGTGAGGGCGACCTGTTTTAGGTCGATGAAGAAGTCGGAGAAGCCACACAGCTCGAGTGTAGGGTGACAGTGCTTTAGAAGATAGATGCTATGAATGTTGTTTTAGATTTATGTTTATGGGGATTAAAAACATTTTGTTGGTGAAAAGTAAGTAGTGGAGTAATGTTTTGAGTAATGTTATCTGGCAATGTGAGTATGACTTAATGTCAGGAAAAGTGAATGTTAAAAGGCAAAACCCCCAGAAACTGTATTTGTTCAGATGTTTCCTGATTTACTTTATTGTAAATACTATTGAAGCTGGTAAATTGTTTATGTCAAATGAGGGCCACATTAGGCAACACTGTAGACTATTAGTGACTGTTCTAATTATATAGCCTTTCCTGGCTGATTTTATTTTGTAAACAGTTTTTTTAATTAAATTGCACTTGATACTGTTTCTCATTGTATTTGCTACATTTTGTATTTTTGCAGATTTCTTTAGATGATTCGAGACCTGCTCATGTGTTGCTGGGACAACTTTGTGCAATCATGTGGTGGCATTGCTTTATCAAACTGCACATTATTCACAACTAAGAGTTCCTGCTGTTCCTCCTGTCCTGAGCTGCACAGAGAGTGAGCAGCAATGGCACAAGCCAAGAACTTTGGTAAGTAATAATATTCTAAACTTTGTACATTTGTGTAAAAATGTAGGGTGCTATGAAAAATGTCAATAAACACAGAATACAGTCATATTGTCACGTAGGGCTACGCCTCCTCTCGTAGCTGTCACTCTGGGTTCCCTCATGTCTGTATTCCCTGCCTGTTTATCCCGCCCTGCTCGTTGTCTCTGTGATTTCCCATTGTTTGCCACGCCCCTGTTATCATTGTTCGCACCTGGTCCTTGTCTAGTCCTGTGTATAAAAGTCCCTGTGTCTCCCATGTCCGTATTGGTCTTTTTGTTCAAACCTGTGCCTAGTCATTCCAGCTGTTCGTAAGTTTGCGCCTTTGTGTTATCCGTCTCCCGTGTGTTTTGCCTTTTGTTCCTTAGTTAGTCTGTCTTGTTGTTTTCTGTACCCGTTGTCATGCCTGTGTATATTTCATGTATGGACTGCCTTCCCGATCTGACCTGCGCCCGTTATTTCGACTCTGTCAATGGAATTTCCTTTAATAAATCTCGCTCTCAGCGTTTGTGTCTGCCTCCCTGTTCTGCCCAGCGCAGGTCGTTACACATATACTACTTATTTTAAATTACAAAGACATCATTTCAGATATTAAGACTGCAAAATGTAATTGATTTAAAAAATAAAAAGCACATATACCACTGTGCTGCTGACAGTGATCCACCACCCATATAATATCTGCTCAGGGGTGGTCTGGGCCATAAATGAGTGGAGTGAAGACAATCAATCTATGCAGAGAAATTGAATGATCTTTAGTTGTTGAACTACAAAGCTGGCCTGAAAAGAATTGTGCCAACTAAAGTGGCCAATAATTATACCTACTCACCATAACGGAAGTACTGTTTTGCATAAACAAACTTTAGTATGCATCATTACAGTAACATACAAATGAATATAAAATACCACAGTATAGATTGAGTTATTCAACCATGCACATTAGCAGTATGAGTATAAATAAATAGTGATCTCTGTAGATATATCTCTGATCATTAGGATCCTCTGCTCTGTAAGTTATGTTGACTGCTCTTACCTAGAAGCAAAGCAGGGCACACTGCAGCTGAAGCGTCATCATAACTACTACTGACAGATCCAGGGGCAGATGCTCATCACAGGAATGGACTGGTGTGACTTTGTTGTTTTTGCTGAGGAGGACATGTTGGTGCAGCGCATATTGAAAGATGCACAGGTAATTAACACCATTAAACAAAAGGTGGACCATTTCTTTTTTCACATATACATGCCCAGATATCTATAAACTCAGTTTGTATGTTTGTATATATTGTTGTATTTGTTTAAAATGTTCTTATAACCCTGATAAGGATCTGTAGAATAGAAAAACATTTGAATGTCATTGGCACAGTTCTGATATTAAAAAAAAAAACAACTCAATAGACAAATCACAAGCACTTTGTTTCAAAATAAAATTATTTATTTTCCTTCACTTTGTCATTGTTTTACATTTCGTCAAGCTTAAGTACAAACAAGTGAAACATTTATATTAAATATTAAACATTAAAAGTGAAGCCCATTAGATGTGTACATGAAAAGTAAACACATGGATAACATGCATATGCACCCTTAAATATTTACCACAGATTTGCAACATTGGTCCTGGGGGCTATTCCACGAAGCGAGCTTATGAAAGCGGCGCTTATTAGAGTGAGCCTCGCTTGAGTTAGCCAAACAGTTCACTTCCGTCTAGTTCCGTTCCACTAACGAAATCCAGACTCAACCTGTTCCCGCTAATTCAAGCCCGGCTTTTGTAATCGGCGATCATGCGCGTGCACACAGTATTTACACAGCCTCACTAATCGATATTCGAAAAGGCAAGAAAATGTCGAAAGAGCTGAAAGAACGAGCAGCTTTTTTTTCTTCTGCTGAACAGGAGCTACTCATACGTCTTTATGAGGAATATAAAGACGTTATTATGAAGAAAGGCAACACGTCCTGTATTAATAAAGCCAGAGAAGCTGCCTGGCACAATATTGCAGACAGATTAAATGCGTGAGCATATAATTTAATCCATTCATTGGCATTTTAAAAGTGTTATAGTAAATTAATAATGTTAATAATTTCCTGATGTAGAAGTAACATGAGCGGGGTTAGGAGAACGTGGCAACTGTATAAAATATTTTAGCAACCAGAAAGAAAACTGCTACTGCTGCTGCTGGTGGTGGGCCTCCTGTAGCAGCCCTCACTCCTGCAGAAGACCTTGCTTTAGAGCAAAACAGCGGACGCCCCATCATTGTGGGAATCGAAGGAGGAACATCATCTGATCTTGTCTGTCTTCATGATACACAGCCTTATGTTAAAGGTAGGTTCAGTTGTTTCTCAGATTTTACATTTTTGTTCTTTGTTTCTTCTGTCCACAGGCTCAGCAAGACAATTAATACATTTCTCTTTCCAAAAAAAACGCCTCTTGTTTTATGTTAATAGTGTTAATGAACAAATGCAAACAAAATATTCCCTTAACTAAAGTAAGTGTTTGCATACATGTCCCTCACAGCTCTACCATCCATGTGGTCTGCAATTAAAATGTCGTCTTCCCATTGCTCCAACTGCACTCTTGGCATTACTTCTTTTTGCAGTATTGCCACATTGTGCAAAACTGCACAGGCTGCTTTAATATCACAGGCTCTCTCAGGAGTCACTCTGAGATGGCGCAAGCAGTTAAATCTGCTCTTTAACTGTCCAAATGCCATCTCACTGCATGCCCTTGTCTTTGAATGTGCATGATTGAACCTCCTCTCTGCATCTGTTGTAGGGTCTGCATATGGGGTAAGAAGAAAAGGTTGGCAGGGGTAACCCCTATCCCCAAGCAGTAAGCCAGGAAAAGCACCTACGATTATAAGGAGTAGAGTTAAACACTGAGGCCAAATCTGCACTATTTTGTGTGGTTGGAGTATTCTTACCTTAGCAAACCTCTGTGCCAGTGAGGAGGCACAAAATATCCTGGAATCGTGCACCGAGCCGGGCCATTTTACCTCAATGTTGGAGAATAGAAATTGGCTGGTGCAAACCATCTAGAACAATGGCAAAAGTGACAAAGGGTGAAAGTTATTCAAACCCATGAACTGACATGCTTTACATTTTCTGTTGGGTAGGCAAAACTTGCATGTACCTGTACATTGATGCTGTGAAATAATTTTTTGGTTCACATAGTCTGCCTCCATGGGTACAGATGGAGCCTTTATCCAGATGTGAGTACAGTCTATAGCACCAATGACATTTGGAAATCCTAGACAATTCAATGCATTTTGAATTGAAGGAATTTAGCATGAAATAGTTGATTAAGATGAATACAAAGCACTTTGGTAAGTGCTCTGGATAAGAGCGTCTGTTAAAGTCATATAAATTTAACTCCAAGTTACTCATCCCCAAAGCTGTACAGAAATGCACGACTGGCAAAGAAGCACAAAGCGATACAGACTGTTTGGGGTTTGGTAAGAGCTTTACTACGTCTAGTGGTCTTCTCAATATATGGCCCCGGTAATTTACAAAGATATATAATACTGTGTCTTCTGAACCTGTAGCATCGGCGCAGATGGAAATTCTGAAGTGAGGGGGACCAAGCTGTACAATATATACGTTTATGCTTGTAGATGCTAGATTTCGGATGGGGTCAATATAAATCTGGAGGGGACATGTCCCCCCCCCGTCCCCAGTGCCATCTGCGCCCCTGACCTGTAGTGCTCAAATAAGTAGTCATCCGGAAAGCCCAGTGGATCTGTCCTGTCCTGGAATGACCTTGGAGCTGGTAGCATGAATGCTCTGTGCACTACACACGCTCCCTCATCTACTGGATTCTCTACAAATGGGCATGCCGTGGTCAATCAGCCTTCAGCCTTCACTGTTAGCTGCTCTTTTTATAGCTTACATTTTGGATTATTTGTATCACCTGTATGAAAATCTTGGTAAGGTAGTTGTCTGTATCCATTTCCTTTTTGCACCATTAAGTTAACCACACATTTACATTATTTATACTGAACATATGTAAATTGCAAAGTGATATGATTTGCTTGTAATTTGAACACAAAAGAGGAAGTATGGGGATAAATATATACCTAAAAGTATCTTCACCTAAATTACTCAGTATTAATAATTATTAATACTCAGGTACAAAGAATTGTATTTTTTGTGATATAGAGTTTATGCTAATGTATGTTTCTGCACCATAACTGCGATTAGACACTGTATTCCATTTTATACTGACCTGAATTTGTGAAGATTAAACCAATACATTAAAATGTGCAGAAACCTCACTGAATAACATTGAATATGTACTCTTAAGATCGAAATATAAATTGCATTTTGAAATATAATTATTAAAATTTGATAATAATAACCTGCAATCATTCCAAACTAATAATTACAGTACTCAATTAAATGTATAAAGATGTTATAATATATGCTACATCCACAGCCATTTAATGGATAGAACTGCAGCGGAACCTTGTTCCTCAATTCAGTTTCCCGGATGGCGAGACTGACATCACGCTGCTCAGCCAATAGAAGCGGTCCGGCTAAGCTAAGCCTCAACTCTAGCCTGGTACGGAGCAGGTTAGTTCAAACGTATATGTTGCTGTAGTAACTGAGCGAGGCTCAAGTCTAGCCTCTTTTGTGGAACCGAATTTGAGCAAAATGAGCCAGGCTTGTCTTTAAAAGCCCGGCTTTCTGAGTTAGCTCGCTTCGTGGAATACCCCCCTGGAGTACCATTGCCCTGCTGTTTTTCCTTATTTAGTAAACCTACCTCAAATCATGAAAGCCTTAATTGCAGCAGGGAAACATCAGGGGAAATTCTGTAACATTTCTAAAATAATAACAAAAAGCCCTGTACATGAATGTAAAAAGTATTCTTGGGAAAGAGCAAATGTTATATATTCTGTACTCATACAGCCCTTTCCACCATCCGAGGCCCATTTCTTGACAAGAGGACCATTCTGGTAGCTGGAGAGAAGACATGCCACAGTAAACAATTTGATTGATACTTCCTGTGATGGAGAGTGGTATTACAGTGTCAAATAGTTTGTTTTCTTTCATTTGTCTAATCATCCTCTCCACATGTACCCTTAGACATGCAATATGCTGGGTCTCTCTCACATCATCTTCCAGCATCTGTGTTCTCTTGTGCAGGAAAGCAGGCCTGTGTACTTTCATCGTCGTTTTAACGTCCGTTGTCCCCTAGCGAAGGTTGGACGCGTAGTTTATGTCGCCAGCTCACTCTATCCAAAGCATCAGCTTCCTTTAGCCCAGTAGTTTTCAGGTCTCCTCGAATAGTTGTCAACCATGTTGTCCTTGGGCGTCCTTTTGGTCGTTTCCCGTCAACTTCTAGGTTCATAATGGTTTTTATTGCAGTATTTTCACTGGGTTTTACATGACCAAACCAGCGCAACCGATGCTTTTGCAGTGCTTCACTTATTCCACCTAGCTCACTACGATGTAGTATCTCAGTGGACTCAATGTGATCAGCAAGGTTTACACGTTGTAACCATCGCAGCATTTTCATGTCAGTTCTGTGTAGTTGCTGTTCAAGTCTTTTGGTCATGGGCCATGTTTCTGCATCATACAGCAATACAGGCCTCATCACTGAGCTGTACAGTTTTGTTCGCAGCTGTAAAGGAATATCGCGTCGAGTGAATATAGAAGCAAGGGGTCTCCATTTGCTCCAAGCGGCTCGAATGCGAGTACGAACTGCCGCATCAGCAGTTCCGGCAGTATTAATCATGTCCCCCAGGTATTGAAATGTCGTTACATGTTCAATCCCTAGCTTGTCCAATAGTTGTGTTTGCTTTACAGGCTGGTTAGGATTCTGACAAGTTGGGCAAACAAAGTTTGCTGCGGCTATTGAAGACAATGCACCAGTTATCTTCGAGCACTTTTTATGACACCATTTTTTACAATGATGGCATAGAATCGAGTTGCTGCCAACACCAGTATTGCACACTGAGCACGGCCACTGACCAGTGGGAGCATTTTGGGCGGTTTCTCCAGTAATCAGGGCTTTTGTCTTTCCTATGAAGGACGCCGCTACTTTACAAGGAACCAGGTCATCAACAAGGAATCCCTTGTCTACCATAATGGCCATGTCAGGTGTCAGTAGAGATGTGATGCCTGACTGCCTGAAGATTTCCTTGTCACTGATAGACCCCTGGTAAAGTGCTGATACAAATGTCACAGCTCCATGTGGTGCCATCCCCAACATACCTTTGAAAGTGCAGTGGGACTTGTATGTTGAAAATACTTCACTTTGCAGCAGTAAAGATGATGGAGTCTGGCAGCGAAGCTCTGTGCAGTCAATCACTACCTGTGTGTCTGTGTACCTTGAGAACTCCTTGGGCAGGTGAGCCTTTATGACTTCGGGTGGCATCCAGATTCACATGGATCCCAGCAGGGTGTAAAGGCCTGTAAAGGGTGTAAAGAAGTTGGCCCACGTAATGATGATCCGGCTCACAGTGGTGCGGTGAATAAAAAATCTGTGCCCAAGATCCCTCTGTTTTAGGCCAACCGACAAGTACATCAGAAAGAGGAACAGCTCTTCAATTGGTGTTAGCTTCTGGATTGGGCAAAAACAAAGAGAAAACATACACAAATTATATTTTTAAAAGATTAAAATAATATACACAGTCCGGTCACATTATAAACAGCCCTTGTAACCGTACTCTTTGTGGATGTTTTCAGTTAATTAGGTTATATAGGATCAGATCATATAGCACTTTGTAGTTATACAATAATCAGACTGTAATCTGTCTTGGTGCTCCGGCGTGGGGGTGGTTGGCCCGCTCCCCTGGGCGGTTGTGGTCCGGAGCGGCTCGGGGCTCCTCGGCGGGAGGGGGGCCCTGCCGGGTGGTGGGTGGTTTCCGGGGTGCATGGCGCTGGGGCTTTGCTACCGACCCATGGTGGTGGGGGGGGGCATCCAGGTCAGCCCATTGATCTATATTACTTATCTATTATGTAAAACTATTCTCCCAAGAGATACATTTATAAGCAGTCTGGAAAATTTTCAACTAAACTAAATAACACATGCATGTCATGTTTTTGATATTCAATCATAATTATGGTAAAAAGTTTTAAATAAATAACTTTGATGTTTTAGTTACGATAACAGTCACAATTCTGATATTGGAAGTCAAATTTATGAGTTTATCTCTTTGTCAACTCTCCCCGTTACAGCTGTAGTTTTCATAAATTCTTTAAGTGCAATACCTCTTATATATGTTCAAGTATAATATGAGATGGCATCAGTGTGGAGGAGCATCTTTGAGCACTACATGGCTAAATGTGGGTGAAATTAATAATTATGAAATTATGATAGAGAAAATAATGAGTTTGAATCTGAAATTTATGACAAAATTTGTCAGATTTTTTTTTACCTTGAAGTAGCAGAAAAGAGCTTACACAATTCAGTTTTCCACAAATACATAATTAGATAAATTGACATGACTGTGACCGTGGGGCGAGGCGCCAGACGAGACAGGAGTCCTTGCTTTTCTTCCACACGTCACGTATTTATTATTACACATATAGTGCAGACAGCGCACGTAGAACGTAAACAACGTGTTCACACACATAGACTCAGACAACGACGAGCACAGGACACTGCGAACGCACATTAAATACAGACCCCATAAACCCCACGTGATGATGAGACGAGCCACAGGTGAGACGGATAATCACACGACGTAACCGCACCCACGGAGATACACAGACGCAGACGACGTAAACACACGCCCAAAGGGAGGGGCCGGGGAACTCAATGTGACAGACTCCCCCACCAAGGGCACTACCCGTCCCGGGGTGCCAACAGGACCCAGTGCCCCGAACCCACATCGGGAGCGGGAACATGTGCATGTGTTTCCCTACTCCAGTTCTCAACACACCTCTACCATATTGTTCTTACTGATAAACATTGTAAGCGTGTGTTAAGAGCTGGGTGAGGGAGAAAAAACATGCACTGTCAACATGGATAGCAAGGGTGAAATACCTGATTTAAGAAAATGCAAATATTTGTTACTACCAAAATAACGACATGAACTGAATTTTAGCCAGTCTTTTCAACATCCAAATAGTGCATTGAATACACCAGGGATATATTTTAGGATTCAAGCAACTGCTGCACGTTCGCCTGCTAAACTTAAAGTACATTAAATACTTTAAATTTACTGCCTGTAAATAAAACGTATTTTGTATTCTATTTAGTGCACTACACAATGAGTGGGGAGCTATTTGGGTCATGATCTAATCAAACACAGCTACACGGTTACGCGGTTACGTCTTGTGATTATCCTACTCACCTGTGGCTCGTCTCGTCATCACTTGGGGTTTATGGGGTCTGTCTATTTAATGTACGTTCGCGCAGTGTCCTGTGCTCGTCGTTGTCTGAGTCATACGTTTTCTGTGAGTAGCTGTGTGTTTTACGTTGGGAGCGGGAGCTGCAGGCGCTGCAGTGGGCGGTCCTCCTCCTGCCCTCGCCGCAAACCCTCCACCGGGTGCAGCGCGAACCCTCCACCGGGTGTGAGCCTTCCTAACCTGGCAGTGGGAGCGCTGTCTGTAACCTCTATCTCCTCTTCCTCCTCACTGCCCAGGCTCCAGCTCATGGGCGCGGCTGGGCTCCCACCCCGGGAGCCGTCCATCGCGCTCCCCTCGGCGCGGTAAGGGGGAGCGCTCACCCCCGGGCTGTTACTCCCCTTGACGGTCCCGGCAGAACGCTGTGGCGAACTACCCTCGTCCTCCGTACATAGCTCGCTGTCCGTGCACTCAGAGTCACTTTAATATGAGTACATATATTGCGCAGATGGCGCACGTAAAACACACAGCTACTCACAGAAAACGTATGACTCAGACAACGACGAGCACAGGACACTGCGCGAACGTACATTAAATAGACAGACCCCATAAACCCCAAGTGATGACGAGACGAGCCACAGGTGAGACGGATAATCACAAGACGTAACCGCGTAACCGTGTAGCTGTGTTTGATTAGATCATGACCCAAATAGCTCCCCACTCATTGTGTAGTGCACTAAATAGAATACAAAATACGTTTTATTTACAGGCATTTAATGTACTTTAAGTTTAGCAGGCGAACGTGCAGCAGTTGCTTGAATCCTAAAATATATCCCTGGTGTATTCAATGCACTATTTGGATGTTGAAAAGACTGGCTGAAATTCAGTTCATGTCGTTATTTTGGTACTAACAAATACTTGCATTTTCTTAAATCAGGTATTTCACCCTTGCTATCCATGTTGAAAGTGCATGTTTTTTCTCCCTCACCCAGCTCTTAACACACGCTTACAATGTTTATCAGTAAGAACAATATGGTAGAGGTGTGTTGAGAACTGGAGTAGGGAAACACATACACATGTCTGGAGGAGTGCAAGGATCAACTTAGGAATCGGTGTTGGTTATATATATATTTTTGCCACACACTAGGTTTGCCACATATGAGCATCTAATGGCCTTCTGGAGTCTTATTGAGCCATCAACATCCAAAATGCTTCGTGTTGGTCAGGCCAGTGGAGGCTCCCACTTGAGTGCCCTTGAGGAAGCGTTGTCAAGACCCACTGTAAGTACAGCTGTTTTTATTTTTCTTTCTCATATTTAATGTGTAATCTATACATGCCAGTCAGATTATTATGACCACCTCCTTGTAAATCAAGTCTTTGTGGATGTTCTCAGTTGCACTGATCATATGGGTGAACTTTAGGGTGATAGATCTCCAGGACCAGGATCCAGCACCCCTGTTCTTCAGTATCAGACTGTAGTCAGTACCTTTTTGTATACTTTATTGACCCTATTTAAACACTACAGAGCAGCTATTATTCAGGATTGGATCAGATAAAGCTTGATCCAATGTACATTTTTAAACACTCAGATTTACTGCTTGCTAAAAAAAAGTCCACTAACCCAGTGTTTCTCCAAACCTGGTCCTGTGCATGCCCTGAACATTTGAGTGCTTTCACTGCTTTAACACCCCTTGCAACTTGAAGTGTGCTGGGAGCAGCAAAGACACTAAAATATAAAGGACAGGGCGTCTACAGGACCAGGATTGCAATTACCAATAATTTACAGCCAAAGGTATAATGTGTGCAGTGCTCTGTGAACACTGATGAATATCTAGATGACTTAGAAACTGTGAACAGACAGATCAGTTATTGTCTCTGACTTTACACCTACAAGGTGGACCCACATGGTAGGTATGCCTAGTAAAGTGGAAAGTATGTGGACAAAGCCACATTACCACACCACTACCACATCAGGGTCACGACCAGAGGCGGACGAAGTACTCAATTTCATTACTTGAGTCAAAGTACAGATACCACTGGTCAAATGCTACTCCGATACAAGTGAAAGTTGCATGTTCAAAATCTTACTTAAGTGAAAGTACTGAAGTACTTGCTTTTAAAAATACGTATTAAATCACATTAAACAATGTGACAGAAGTACACCTTCCGTCACATTTGTATAAAATACTTTATAGTTTAAAAGTATTATACATCCTACCAAATCCTCTTTGGGCATAATATTCATACAGTCTTTGATAATAATCAATAAGGCATATTCCAATGATGTACATCATTCAGGTAGTGGTAGCAGAAAAGTTTAACCTACACTTTAGTTTAAGGAACAAAAACATTTTCTAAAACCACAATTCACTGATTAGCCTAGCCTAACCTGTTTAAGCAAATTATGTTACCATATTAAAAGTTAATAATAAAATGACGGTTTTCTCTCTTTGCTAGTTAGGTATTCAGTCATCCAATACAACATTATGCTACAGTCAATATAAACAAAGACAAAGTAAAATTAGCAGTGTGGCATCTTGGTAGTCTAACCTTGCTACAACCTTTTGCAGTATGGCTAAAGCCCACCAACTCCATGCCACCCAACATGCTAACAAACTCTTTTCAAACTAGAAATCACAGCCACATTAGAATTATTGACATTAATTCTACACTGACATTAGAATGGAAACATTATTTGACAAGATTCGATTAACCCACACAGTTTCCCTTATTGATGTTTCCGTAGTTTGAATTACTTGCCAATATAATGTTAACATTTATAGTGATCCTAGCAGACCTAGCAGTGGAGTGAGCAGGCAAAGTCATTTCACTAGCCTTACTGCAAAGCTCCTCTGACTACATAGTCACTTAACAAAACATTTAGGCTGCATACCGTAATATACTTCCTCAGGTGGGACGGTGAATTTTGGTATGCAGTGATATAGTTTGTTTTTGGCAAACAAAGCATGCATTTAAAACGATAGGAATGATTCATCCGTTCAGAAAACTGGAACATTTTGTCGAGATACGGCCATGGGTGCAAAAGAGCATGCCAGGGTTGCCAGCTCTCACGCATTGAGCGTGAGACACACGCATTTGACCGTTTTCACACGCTCTCACGCCACAGTTCCGATATCTCACGCCGATAAAAAAATCTAGTTTATTTACCTCTGATCTATATCTATCAACCACCGGCGATCGCGATATAATACTTAATTTGTGTCCATTTTTCACCGCCCCGGTAACGTTCGCCACCCCCCGATCAACAATTTACACTCGCCACCAAGTCCAGGTTCAAATCTCCCTCCAAGCGATCTTGAAAAGTTGGCAACCCTGGCATGCTCCATCACCGCCGTCTCCGCTCATGTTGCTGTTATTTAGGAAAAGAACGACTAGCGACACCGAACTTGATTTTACACCTCACAGACACATCCTTGATTGCTGATAGGCTGTCACCTGTGAAAATACTATCGGGGGAGGGGAGGAGAGTTGTGTGTGGAAGTAACGAGTAACGAGAGCTGGACAGAAATGTAGTGGAGTGATAAGTACTGTATTTGTTATTCAACTGTAGTGAAGTGAAAGTCATAAGTATTTTTAAAAAAATCAACTTAAGTAAAGTACAAATACTCAAGAACTGTACTTAAGTACAGTACTTAAGTAAATGTACTTCGTTACTGCCCACCTCTGGTCACGACAGTGCTGGCAATGCTCACCCAAACAATAGCTGCTATTTACCGTAGAACAGGACAAAATCTGGTTAATAAAGTATACAGAGAAAGAGACAGATTACAGTCTTTTTTTTTGTTAATGGCCCACCTCCACCCCCCAATCTTTGGAGGACAACTTTGTTCTTATGTACAGTTCAAATGACAATTATAACAATTCTGTATAATATAGTGATAACAATATGCAAAGTGATAATTATTGGGGTTAGGTGGACCAAGAAAAGAGGGGGAGAGAAAGAATAAAAAGGGAAAAGACAGAAGGGCAGGAGGAAAAACAACCAGCTCAAATGACCACTGCAAAGAAGAGCAGAAAGTGTACCCAAGACATATAGCACACATGACTGTGATGCATGTGTATGTGTGAGTGTGTGTTTATGTGCAACCTAAAAGTGCAACATAGGATAAATGTACAGAATGTACTTACCAGCAAGGGTAAGAAAGCCGCGACAACATTCCCCCAGAGGCCAGAGGCAGGCAGAGAAAGACCCGGGAATCCCACCCACCCACGGCCCCCCCAGGAGCTGTGGAGTCCCAGGGCCGCACATCCCAGTGACCCTCGCATGCCCGCCCCCGCAGGCGGGAGAGGGAGACCCCGGAAAGCGGGGTCACGCAGGGTCACCTGCGGAAGAGAAACAGGTTAGCAGACTCTTCTAAAAGCAAGGCAAGCTACAAGACTGGGAGAATGCCGCCAAAAAGAGTTCCACCAGCAACGAGTCAACCACAGCAAAAAGAAGACGACCCGCTTCTAATCTCTAGCACCGAAGCTGCGTCTGGCGACCCACCCGCAGATGTAGAACAGCTGTGTGCAATGCTCCAGAGCTTTATGACAGAGCAAAAAGGAAGGGACGACTATTTCCAAAAAGAAGTAGCAAAACAGGAGCAAAGATGGTGCTCAATGCAGCACCAGTTCGGTTTACTGCAGGAAGAAGTCCACAAGGACCGGGCTGCAGGGAGACGCGAACAAGACTAGAGTGAAGAAACAACGGACTTCGCTCATTCTCGGATTATACGACGCACTCAAGCAGAGAGTGCAGACCAAGCAAATGAAAGTGAAACACGGCAGTCTACATCGCAAGTTTCATCACACACAGTGTGGCCAACACCAAGACTGCCAACGCTAAAAGAGTCAGATGACATCGAACACTTCCTCACAATGTTCGAACGCATAGCGCAAACGGCAAACTGGCCAAGTGGAAGTTGGGCGCTACATCTGGCCCCGCTCCTGGAAGGAAAAGCCAGGGCGGCTTACGTAGCTATGGATGGTACGGACATCGGCGACTACCACAAAGTAAAAGACGTTATCCTGCGAAAATACAAAATAAACAAAGACACTTACCGCCAGAGGTTCCGGATGAACGACATACTCGAGGCAGAGACACCACGGGAGCTCTACACTAGGCTGAAAGGTCTCTACGAGAAGTGGATGACGCCACAGGAGAAGACTAAGGAAGAGATTGGCGACGTGATCATGCTGGAACAGTACCTGCGCATGGTCAAGCCAGAGCTCAGGAGGTGGATTATTGAGCGTAGTCCCGGGTCAACTCTCCAAGCGGTAGAGATGTCAGAGGCATTCGTGGCAGCGAGACAGACAGAAGGCAACTTCCGCTTTGACGAAGTCAACAAACCGCGTCAGCACAACGAGTTTGGTATGTTTGCTGGGGGACGGGGTAGTATTCCGATGCCACAATATAGCAGACCACCTACACACGGGTGCTCGAGTGCGATTAATGTGAGAGCAGCTAGCGATAGACGCCCCGCAGATAAAACACTACGGTGCTTTAACTGTAACCAAACCAGCCACAAAATTAGTGCTTGTCCTAATTTATCGAGTAGCTCCAGTCGTTTGTCGTACAGCCTGTGGTGGAAATTTGGTGACCTCCTGGTGCGTGTATACACAGGCGACGCCAGACGCAGTTCATAGGGAACTGTCAGGATCAGGGGATCTAACTCGACAAGAGTCGAGAGGTTTGGCGGTCGAACTCCACGGGGGTGGGGGGGGGTTATACAGGTGGCACCATTGGTGGTTACCGGACAGGGTAACTGAGTGATTGGGAGTTTCACCCTCGACTGGGAGTCGAGCACCAGGTGGCCACACGCAACTGTGGGTTGACGAGCACACAGTTTGCATAAAACCAGTGAGAGTGAAGGTCGCGCTCTGTGTGAGTGTTTGTGGTATGAGAGAGCGTGGGTGAGTAGTTGTCTCTCTCCGCAGAAGCAGCAAAATGGGTGCATGTAATAGTAGCCGTACTGACGGTGAGGTCAGTGAGATACTGTGTGAACATCCTAGAAGGGAGTGCAGTGATTTGTTTTAACGGGGCATGGATTAACCCTGAGATCTCCGGGAGAGAACGGGCCCGAGTCCGTTTGAGATCTTATTTGGCAGGCCGCCAAATACAGTAATGATGCAATGATGCCATGTTGAATTATTGTGCAAACCTGTCCTCTCTCTTGTCACAAGTTCGAAGGGCGGTGAAAGAGGCGTTACCTAAGGTCCACAGCACAACCTGGAACATGGATTCACGCCAGCCATTGCAAGAAGGTTCTTGAACCTGAGCAGACGAAGAGCAGTCCTGAAGCATCCCAGCTTCTGTAGAGTGAAAGGAGGGTGTTCAGGCGCCTCAGCTGAGTGGGTGGAAGTGCAGATAGGGCGTGACCCGCACTCCAAGCACAACAGCTGTCAAGAATGGTCAACTATCACCCACCATGAACCCTGTGCTCTTGCTCATCCGGTGATGGAGCACAATGGCAATTGTTGTTGAAGGTTTTCTGTGTGCCTTGTATGCTGTCACTTCTGAGGAGTTGTGTCTTGCAGGCTGCAGACACGGCGCTAAAACCTGAGGACCTCACGATGTGGACGGATGTCAAGGCCACAAATCTACCACCTGATGTTGATTCTGTTTGTAATCAGGTGTAGTTTGTTTGACCATCCATGTACTTTCTGTAAGTGACACTACGATCGAAAGCCTGTATTGGAGTGGTCTGTAGTCGATGTAATTTGTCCATAAAGGACAAAAAGGACGGAAATGTGGTGGAAATTTGGTGATTTCCATTTATGTCAGGCTTTCTTAGTATACATTAAACACATTAGATATAGGTGTTAGATCTTTTTACATATACGTGTGTTAATCATGGCACTGAAGCCATTCTCGTGACTTCAGTAGGGCTCAGATGTGTGTGCGTGTGTTCTCTGGCCTCGGCTGAGGCCTAATCTGATGTTCCTCTGGTGTTCCTAAACTGACCTCGCTGGAGACGGCTAATCTCTACTTGGAAGGGACTACGGCGACACTCAGTCTGTCATGACATCACGAGGATGCTGAGCGTGGAGGGGACATGCGTCATATGCATCTGTCAAATCAGTGTTAATTATTTCATGTATTGTCCAATCACATTTGGTTGATCACCTCGTGTTCACCTCGTGGACACCGTGTGTATTGATGATTAAACGTATAAAAGATGAGAGTTTGGAATGGGGAATTAGCTCTCTCTGTGACAGACACCTGGCGTGTTTGTAACGGAGATCTCAGGGGTTAATCCATGCTTTGTTGAAATAAATCATTGTACTTTATTATCTAACCCAACTGCTTCTGACTTTTATTGTGCTCACCATTTAAGGGTTTCAGAATTTCTATCACAAGCCCAAGGAGAGTTTAGCTTTAAAACTGTTGATGATACTAAAGACAGCACAATTACTGTAAAAATAGGCAGTAGAAAGTTCAAAGCGCTCATTGATACGGGAGCTAGTCAGACGCTGGTATCGGCTAAATGTTTTCCCAACAATGAAGTAGTACACACCGGGAAATTACGGGTAAAGTGCATACACGGGGACGAGCAGGTATATCCCACAGCAGAAGTAAGCATAGAGGTACAGGGGCAGGCTTATCTGTTAAACCTGGGTATAATTCAGCAATCTCCCTACTCCGTGATTTTAGGCAGAGATGTACCCGTTTTAATAGACCTCTTAGCAGATAGGCAGAAAACAGCTGATGTAATGGTTGTAACCAGGCTGCAGGCTAAGCAGGAGAGTGTAGCAGGGGAAAATCAGACCCTCTTGAGGGAGTTACCCTATAATGAGACTCCTAAAATTTAAAAAGTCCAAACGACAAAAAAGGCAAGATAAAATCAGAGGCACTGCTATAGAGGAACAAGTAGAAGGTCCTGATATAGAGGTAGACGCATTGCCTGGTAACGTGGCGCAGTTACAACGTCAGGACAAGTCACTTGAGCCACTATTCCTAAAGGCAGAGGAACAGAGATCCAGTTCACAATAATTAGGGACATTCTTTTCCGAGTAAAAGGTGAAATAGAACAACTTGTGGTACCTGTAGGTTTGAGGCAGGAAGTACTTAAATTAGGGCATTCTGACCCATGGGCAGGTCACCTCGGACACGCTAAAACTCAGAGCAGAATAGCGAACCGATTCTACTGGCCACGTCAGCAGTTAGACATAATAGAATTCTGCAAAGCATGTCCAGAGTGCCAGCTAACCGCACCAAAAAGAAAATCAGACAGACAGAGTACCCATGATAAGCTTACCGGTTATTGACGTCCCGTTTTCACGGATCGCCATGGACGTAGTAGGTCCCCTATCCAAGAGTCAGAGCGGCAAACGCTATATTTTAGTAACTGCTGACTATGCAACGCGCTATCCAGCAGCATTTGCACTAAGTAAAGTGAAAACACGCCAGCTGGTTAATGCCCTTCTACAGTTAATATCCAGAGTAGGCATACCACGTGACATACTCACAGATCAGGGAACAAACTTTATGTCCAAGCAGCTTAAAGACGATGCTTGCGTTAATGGGTATAAAAGGCATCAGGACGACCCCCTTTCACCCAAAAACTGACGGCTTGGTTGAGCGCTTCAATAAGACCCTGAAGTGCATGCTTTGCAAGTTTGTGTCAGAGACTGGCTCTGACTGGGACAAGTGGCTCCCATACGTGAGCCTTTATTCCAAAGAATAAAGAATAAAGAATAAAAGATGATAAAGCTAGGGGTGATTAAGCCATCCAGCTCTGGCCCATCACCAAGTCTCTAAAAGACATGTGATTGATTATAATGTTGTATTTACCTGTTCCGGGATTCTCAGGGGACTGGCGGCCCATCCAGCTCCTCCTCTTATAGTGGCCGAAGGGCCCTCGGCCTACTGAAGGAGGGGAGGGGGGTTACAGTTCCTGGAATACCTGAGGACGGAGTTGTATGCAACAAATGGACATATTAATTATTATTCTTGTCATAGTAGTGCACTAAATGTAAAATGTTATGTATATATTGTGTTACTGCAGTAATGTATGTATGTCATGTTTGTGTTTGTAGGTAACCCCTGCTAGTAGTAGTGGTGTGTCCCAGCTTAATTAAGGGGAGGGGCTACTAGTATAAGAGGCCTTCCTCTCAGAGGCTAAGGAGGTTGAGGTTGGTTGGTTAATGTTGGTTGTTTGATATTGGATGTTATTGTGTTGAGCCCAAGAAACTTAGGGGCTAGACTGGCTGCTGATTGCCAGCGCTTACTGGAGGTACTGCTTATAAGCCTTTGCGGGCTTGAGTACTTTTTATATGTTTGTTCTCCTTTTATACAGTTTTTCTTTTCGTTTACTAGTATTGGTGATTTACTCCTTTGCTGGAAAACACAATTAAAACACCTGGATTGGGAACACCAATGTCTGTATTCACCTCACTCTCTGTAGTGAACCCACCTCCATATTCACCCACTCGTAGTACCACGCTCACAGTATGGTTACTAGGGGTGTTCATAATGTGACCGGACTGTGTATATTATTTTAATCTTTTGTCTTTGTTTTTGCCCAATCCAGAAGCTAACACCAATTGATGAGCTGATGAGGCCTGATTTCCTGCACAAGAGAACACAGATGCTGAAAGATGATGTGAGAGAGACCCAGCATATTGCACGTCTAAGGGTACATGTGGAGAGGATGATTAGACGAATTAAAGAAAACAAACTATTTGACACTGTAATACCACTCTCCATCACAGGAAGTATCAATCAAATTGTTACTGTGGCATGTCTTCTCTCCAGCTACCAGAATGGTCCTCTTGTCAAGAAATGGGCCTCGGATGGTGGAAAGGGCTGTATGAGTACAGAATGGATAACATTTGCTCTTTCCCAAGAATACTTTTTACATTCATGTACAGGGCTTTTTGTTATTATTTTAGAAATGTTACTGAATTTCCCCTGATGTTTCCCTGCTGCAATTAAGACTTTCATGATTTGAAGTAGGTTTACTAAATAAGGAAAAACAGCAGGGCAATGGTACTCCAGGACCAATGTTGGAAATCTGTGATAAATATTTAAGGGTGCATATGCATGTTATCCATGTGTTTACTTTTCATGTACACTTCCTGCAGTTTGAACTATGACCACTTACTTTTTGTAAATAGTTACTTCACATCTAATGGGCTTCACTTTTAATGTTTAATATTTAATATAAATGTTTCACTTGTTTGTACTTAAGCTTGACGAAATGTAAAACAATGACAAAGTGAAGGAAAATAATTTTATTTTGAAACAAAGTGCTTGTGATTTGTCTATTGAGTTGTTTTTTAAAATATCAGAACTGTGCCAATGACATTCAAATGTTTTTCTATTCTACAGATCCTTATCAGGGTTATAAGAACATTTTAAACAAATACAACAATATATACAAACATACAAACTGAGTTTATAGACATCTGGGCATGTATATGTGAAAAAAGAAATGGTCCACCTTTTGTTTAATGGTGTTAATTACCTGTGCATCTTTCAATATGCGCTGCACCAACATGTCCTCCTCAGCAAAAACAACAAAGTCACACCAGTCCATTCCTGTGATGAGCATCTGCCCCTGGATCTGTCAGTAGTAGTTATGATGACGCTTCAGCTGCAGTGTGCCCTGCTTTGCTTCTAGGTAAGAGCAGTCAACATAACTTACAGAGCAGAGGATCCTAATGATCAGAGATATATCTACAGAGATCACTATTTATTTATACTCATACTGCTAATGTGCATGGTTGAATAACTCAACCTATACTGTGGTATTTTATATTCATTTGTATGTTACTGTAATGATGCATACTAAAGTTTGTTTATGCAAAACAGTACTTCCGTTATGGTGAG
Source organism: Brachyhypopomus gauderio (assembly GCF_052324685.1). Classification (NCBI taxonomy): domain Eukaryota; kingdom Metazoa; phylum Chordata; class Actinopteri; order Gymnotiformes; family Hypopomidae; genus Brachyhypopomus; species Brachyhypopomus gauderio. The sequence goes on from NW_027506946.1 coordinate 491,406, forward strand.
TAGGTATAATTATTGGCCACTTTAGTTGGCACAATTCTTTTCAGGCCAGCTTTGTAGTTCAACAACTAAAGATCATTCCATTTCTCTGCATAGATTGATTGTCTTCACTCAACTCATTTATGGCCCAGACCACCCCTGAGCAGATATTATATGGGTGGTGGATCACTGTCAGCAGTGCAGTGGTATATGTGCTTTTTATTTTTAAAATCAATTACATTTTGCAGTCTTAATATCCGAGATGATGTCTTTGTAATTAAAAATAATTAGTATATGACTGTATTCTCTGTTTATTGACATTTTTCATAGCACCCTACATTTTTACACAAATGTACAAAGTTTAGAATATTATTACTTACCAAAGATCTTGGCTTGTGCCATTGCTGCTCACTCTCTGTGCAGCTCAGGACAGGAGGAACAGCAGGAACTCTTAGTTGTGAATAATGTGCAGTTTGATAAAGCAATGCCACCACATGATTGCACAAAGTTGTCCCAGCAACACATGAGCAGGTCTCGAATCATCTAAAGAAATCTGCAAAAATACTAAATGTAGCAAATACAATGAGAAACAGTATCAAGTGCAATTTAATTAAAAAAACTGTTTACAAAATAAAATCAGCCAGGAAAGGCTATATAATTAGAATACACTGTCACTAATAGTCTACAGTGTTGCCTAATGTGGCTCTCATTTGACATCAACAATTTACCAGCTTCAATAGTATTTACAATAAAGTAAATCAGGAAACATCTGAACAAATACAGTTTCTGGGGGTTTTGCCTTTAACATTCACTTTTCCTGACATTAAGTCATACTCACATTGCCAGGTAACATTACTCAAAACATTACTCACACATTTTCACCATCAAAATGTTTTAATCCCCATAAACATAAATCTAAAAACAACATTCATGGCATTTATCTTCTAAAGCACTGTCACCCTACACTCGAGCTGTGTGGCTTCTCCGACTTCTTCATCGACCTAAAACAGGTCGCCCTCACACACATCTCTCCTGTCACCTGATCTTTGTTCCACACTAAAATGCAAATAAAAGAACAGACTTAATCACAGTATGTGTTTAATAGTGAAGTGAGATAACTCAGTCCTGAGACAGGTTAAACAGCAGTCTCCGGCGCGGATTCCGTGTTTGTAAACAAATACGCGGCGGCGAACACCGTCGAGTTGCGCTTTGTTTACAAACTGTTTAACCCAGTCATGGCCGGGCTAAACACAGGGATCCGCCGGGTTTGTGTTGATCTTGAGTTTAAGCTCTTACGAAGTTTAGTGTTCAGACACGACCAGCTAGCTAACACACACACACACACACACACACACACACACACACACACACACACACACACACACACACACACGCGCGCGCGCGCACGCACAATGCTAACGCTAACTAATTTACGTTTAGCTGTGTGCTAGCGCTAACTCGGAACACTCACCTTCGTAGTTGTCAATATAACTAGATATGTACATCTTTAAATCTTTCTCTTTCTCGCTCGAAGAAGCCGCGGCATGTGTGTCTTGACGATCCGATGAACATCGTTGACCGTCACCCGAGGGAGGTCCTGCAAACAGCGCGTGTAAAACGTCATTGTTGACGTGTCTCTGCAGTCGCGCCCGAGATAACCGGAAATGATACTGCCGGTATATGCGCATGCGGAAGCGTCACGTGCACAGAGCGAATTGAGCAATCATGGCAAATGAGGGCTGGTTAGCTTCAGAAGGAAGTAAACTATTGGTTAGAAGAGCTTCCAATCACTTGTAAGGCTCCGGCTTGTCTCTGTGGACTGATCAAGTTGGTGCACTTGCAGTCAACACGAGCGAGTGTGGCCAGGGTTGGCAGGTCGTGCATAAATATCCCGGCCAAAGTCAGTGTAAAATGCGCCCGTCAGAAGCCAAAAGTAGCCCAAAGTGTTAGAGTGTTAAAATTGAGACTATTTAAGTATTATATCGCCATCGATTGTTATTGTTGACTTGTAACTCCCGCGGTGGGCCAAGTGAAAAGTAGCCCAAAAACGAAAAACTTTGAAGGAGTTTCAAACAAGCCCAATTTGGAGTGAAAACCGCGAATCTGGCAACCAGATTTAGATGGTATGTGCAGTATATAAAGAGCTGCAAATTCATATATGTCTCGAGGACGGTATGCCAAAAAGTATATTAACCTAAATATATTTTAGGAAACAGAATAGTCCTATATTACATATATTCTAGTTTTACATTAACTGTTCAAACATTATTCCATTTTTCCCTGTGCAAAAATAAGATTTCGCTACCACAATGCATTACTATTTTGCATAAACCAATCAGCTTCAAGTCGGCATATGACGCCCGCTGACGTTTCTAGGAAGTAAACAGGAAACTAACGAGCTAACTGTGAATGTCTTTGGACTGGCTTGATCAAATTTGACAATTAAGCCATCTTTTTTTAGTTATATTGTGCTGCATCTAATAAAGTATGGTTAGCAAACGCTTCCTTGTATCCATGTTAACGTTAGTGATTGTATCAATAAATTTACCTTGACAGACCACAAGCTATTACTTACTATTGAGATGTTTGTTTTAGCTAGCTAACTATGAAGCTGCTGTGTAAGTAGCATATCATTACATTTTTATTTTTATTCATCTTCCCCCCTGCACAGTGTCAATGAAAAACAAGGTGACAGGAGAGGTCCGCGTGAGGGCAGTTTGTCATAGGTCTATGAGGAAAAGTGAAAAGCCACATGACTTGAGAGTAGGATCAATGGTTACACACACACACAAGTGTTTGTGTATATATGTATGTATGTATGTATGTACAAACATGCACTAATCAGTCATAACAATTACTGTTTTTTCGCAAGATATTTAAATATGGCAGTCTGAACTAAAGAAGCAAAAGCAGCCTTAATCCTGTGGTCTTTGCTGAATAAGACTTCCAGGGACTTCACATACAGTTGTTCCTGTTCTGGCAAAACAAAATATCCTGTTCTCACTCAACAAAATATTGGGCGCAGTGGGGGGCGCAAAATTATTCTCATCTATTAATGGGGGGCACGGCAGAAAACGTTTGGGAACCACTCCTTTAATGTATAAGTGTATAGAAGTGTATAACCACTACATCAGATTACTGCCATAATATAAGCAAAGCTGATTAAATATTGAAGGTGTGGTCATCTCCAATCACACCCTTCACTAATCACATTGACTAAATCTATAGCATCAATAAAACATGGTATTTGGTGCCCAAGCTTTTGCATGTGCCTACATATTTTATCTCTCTACCTTCAGTGAATTAAAGTGGATGTGTACAGTCAACTAATTTGGGAAACTTTACCTGACTTATTTATTTTTGCTCAATTACTGCTGTTCAATAAAATGTTAACAGATATTTTAATATATTTTTTCTCCTTAGATGGTGTTAAAACACTCGAGCCCTGTCATTTTGGTGAGCACCCATTGCTCCTGTGTGGCAGGATGTGCCCTGTGCAATCATTTGGTTGCCCTTCTTTATCAGACTGCACACTATTCTCAGCTAGATATTCCTGCTGTACCCCCAGTCCAAAGCTGCACAGACACCGAGCAGCGAGTTACCTAGCATGTCAGTTTGTATGTCACATGTATGTTCATCCATATGTAGCCACCATTAAAACAGTGCTAAATGTGTCCCTACTTTTAGGGTGTGAAGCCGGGACCCGTTGGAGAAATGGAGGTTCGAAAACCAAGGAATTCAACTGCTGACTGTGTGAGGTTATATATATATATATATATATAAAGTTATCTTTTAAACCTTATATTCAACATCTAATTAAAAAGCTTAGACTTTTGTTAGGTTTTTATTATAGAAATAAATCTTGTTTTTCTTTTATTGTAAAAAAGAAGTTAGTTGAAGCAACGTTCATGCCTGTATTAGATTATGGAGATATTTTGTATATGAATGCTCCTGTGCACTGTTTGAGCATACTGGACAGTGTGTATCATAGTGCTTTGCGATTTATAACAAACTGTCGACCTCTTACTCATCATTGTTTGTTATACACAAAAGTGAATTGGACTTTGTTGCAGGCACGACGTTTTGCACATTGGTATGTTTTTATTTACAAAGCACTAATTGGGAATTTGCCTAATTATTTATGTTGTCTTCTGAATAGAAGGCAAAGTCTGCTCAGTCTTCGTTCGAGTGAGTTTTTGCAACTTGCTGTTCCTAGAGCTCGAACAGAGCTAGGAAAGACTGCTTTTAGTTTTGCTGCTCCATACACATGGAACCGGTTACAGGCTGATATAAAAATCAAGGACCTTGTTTCTTTGAACAGATTTAAGACTCTGATAAAATCAGTCAGGTCCAGATCATCTGTGTGTGCGTGTTTTAATAAATTTTATGTGAGATTTTGAATGTATCTTGAATGTTGTAATTTGTGCTGCTGCTCGGTCTCTCTTGGCCAGGTCTCTCTTGTAAAAGGGATCTTGTATCTCAAGGGACTAACCTGGTTAAATAAAGGCAAATAAAAAAATAAAAAAATATTACCTTTGATCCATGTGATGTGTAATGAAGTTTAGATTATATTGTGGCAGTAATTTGATTTAATGGTTATACACGTTTTTGCTTTTAATATTTTTCAGAAGTTCACATTATAAAGCGTTTGGATGGAGAAATGCCCAATGTTGCCATGCTAAGAGTGTCAGAGGTCTATAAGAAGTTTTAGTCCTGTAATTGCCCCTCTGGTTACAACAATGGGCATGTGAACTGCAGTCCCATTAGTTGAATGTGCTTTTGGGCCTGTAGAGGCAGGGAGTGTGGTTTCATTCCATCATAAGCCAGCAGCAGTGAGAGAAATTGTGAACATCCCAGGTGCCCCCACTGAAGCACCCCTTGCTATCCAAAACTATAGGCTGGGACGATGAGAATGTGCGTATGTTTTGTGAGAAGAGGAAGAAGTGCATGTTAAGTCCCTGGAAGTGTGATTGAGCATGGGCCAGAGGATTGAAGCTGCAACACAGGAGCAGAGTTGATGTGAAGAATGGCATGGTCTGAGAAAGATGAGAGTAACATGTACAGCAGGCATGTGAAACATAGGGCCCGCGGGCCGGACAAGGCCCGTTGGATTATTTAATATGGCCCGGCATAAATTTCTGAGTATGTCAAAAAATGAAGCAAGTCTCTAGCTCATTTCTATCAAAAGTTGTGATTTAAAAAAAAATGAATACAAATCAAATGCTCTCTCTGGTCACTAGAGGGCAGTAAATGACAGCATGCAGCACTGACACGAGTTAAAGCTTCAGTCAAAGGATGCAATTCCGCTATGAAGCGATTCTGCTATGAAGGATAAATTTGGGTCCGTGGAATTGAATACGATTTATCAATATGTCGTGCCAGGTTACCCCAAATTAACAGCCTAAGTTCTATCCATGTTTGGGACTACTTATCTTTGTGAACAGGTGTTCTCTGTAATGAACAATAATAAAACAAAGCAGCGCTCAAGGTTAACAAATAAACACTTGAATGACATTGTTAAATGTGCTGCTACTCAGGATTTGACACCTAATATCGATGCACTTGTGAAGGCAAAAAGATGCCAAGTTACAGGAGCCAGCAGCAGCAAGTAGACTGCAGGAATGCAGTGAGAGAGAGAGAGAAAAAAAAGTGTGATGACACGAAATTTGTTTGCACTCATGAATACAGATCATTAAAAATAAGATTCATCTGGTTTCATATTAAAGATAATTAATATTGTGCAGTATGTTCTCAGCTTCAGTAGGCCCAGCCTAGTAGTTTGATCTGATGTAGTCTAATTTTATTACCCATGCACTGCTATAACTTTTATTTGTATTTCTTTTTTTTATTTATTTCAAAGCAGTATGACTATTAAGGCGAAAATATTTTTTTCATAGCTCCCACTATGAAAATAGATTGTTAATGTGGTGAGTTGCTTCAGGTATAAAACTGCATTTACTCAACTGTTAAAATAAACCAGTTGTTAACACATTCACCGTCAAACGGTTTTTTTTTCCATTGTTTTAATGTGTTGTGCTTAGAAAAGATCCCTTTTCATCCATGATTATAATATGTAGGGTAGGCTAAAAATGTAGGCTGAATGATAAAGCATAGTACTGAAAAATAAAGCTAAATATTTGGAGTTGATTTGTAGTTACTGATCCGACTCACCTGAGAACAGAAGGTCTGGATCCGGCCCCACAGCCAAACTGAGTTTGACATGCCTGATCTACACGTTTCCATGAGGCAAACCATGTTCGAGGACATACTTCTGCAGAGAATTTGGCAGAGAGAATCTACAGGGGAACTGTCCAGACCAAGGACATGAGGGGAGGAATTCATATGGAGCCAGTTGCAGTTCAAGAGTACTGCATTCTGAAAAATGTGAATTATTCACCATGTGGGTTTGTCATTCACCCTGATGCTACATGGCTGGGTTGTTCCCCTGATGGAGTAATCTTCGATCCCTCTGAGAATCCACCATTTGGACTCTTAGAAGTCAAATGCCCCAACATTCAGAGTTATGTGGACTGCCCCTATCTGAAAATGTCAAGCGGTGCTTTGAAACTTCTAAACAGTGTTTCTGAGCATAACTTGGGGCAAAAGTGCAACTTTTGAAGAATGAACTGAAAACTCATATTTTGTTTCAAAACAGTGTTTGGATGTGATAACAAGCTGTTTTATCATGTTTGTAATGTTACACATGCATTTCCAAACAAGTAGTAAGTCTTGCATTAAGGCGTTCAAAACAGCGTTTGCTGGTGCTGTAAGCGCTCTAAACAGTGTTTCTGAGCATAACTTGGGGCAAAAGTGCAACTTTTGAAGAATGAACTGAAAACTCACATTTTGTTTCAAAACAGTGTTTGGATGTGATAACAAGCTGTTTTATAATGTTTGTAATGTTACACATGCATTTCCAAACAAGTAGTAAGTCTTGCATTAAGGCGTTCAAAACAGCGTTTGCTGGCGCTGTAAGTGCTCTAAACAGTGTTTCTGAGCATAACTTGGGGCAAAAGTGCAACTTTTGAAGAATGAACTGAAAACTCATATTTTGTTTCAAAACAGTGTTTGGATGTGATAACAAGCTGTTTTATCATGTTTGTAATGTTACACATGCATTTCCAAACAAGTAGTAAGTCTTGCATTAAGGCGTTCAAAACAGCGTTTGCTGGCGCTGTTAGCGCTCTAAACAGTGTTTCTGAGCATAACTTGTGGCAAAAGTGCAACTTTTGAAGAATGAAAAGAAAACTCATATTTTGTTCCAAAACAGTGTTTGGATGTGATAACAAGCTGTTTTATCATGTTTGTAATGTTACACATGCATTTCCAAACAAGTAGTAAGTCTTGCATTTAGGCGTTCAAAACAGCGTTTGCTGGCTCTGTAAACGCTCTAAACAGTGTTTCTGAGCATAACTTGGAGCAAAAGTGCAACTTTTGAAGAATGAACTGAAAACTCATATTTTGTTCCAAAACAGTGTTTGGATGTGATAGCAAGCTGTTTTATCATGTTTGTAATGTTACACATGCATTTCCAAACAAGTAGTAAGTCTTGTATTAAGGCGTTCAAAACAGCGTTTGCTGGCGCTGTAAGCGCTCTAAACAGTGTTTCTGAGCATAACTTGTGGCAAAAGTGCAACTTTTGAAGAATGAAAAGAAAACTCATATTTTGTTCCAAAACAGTGTTTGGATGTGATAACAAGCTGTTTTATCATGTTTGTAATGTTACACATGCATTTCCAAACAAGTAGTAAGTCTTGCATTTAGGTGTTCAAAACAGCGTTTGCTGGCTCTGTAAACGCTCTAAACAGTGTTTCTGAGCATAACTTGGGGCAAAAGTGCAACTTTTGAAGAATGAACTGAAAACTCATATTTTGTTTCAAAACAGTGTTTGGATGTGATAACAAGCTGATTTCATCATGTTTGTGATATTACACATGCATTTCCAAACAAGTAGTAAGTCTTGCATTAAGGCGTTCAAAACCGCTTTTGATGGCGCTGTAAGCGCTCTAAACAGTGTTTCTGAGCATAACTTGGGGCAAAAGTGCAACTTTTGAAGAATGAACTGAAAACTCATATTTTGTTTCAAAACAGTGTTTGGATGTGATAACAAGCTGTTTTATCATGTTTGTAATGTTACACATGCATTTCCAAACAAGTAGTAAGTCTTGCATTTAGGCGTTCAAAACAGCGTTTGCTGGCTCTGTAAACGCTCTAAACAGTGTTTCTGAGCATAACTTGGAGCAAAAGTGCAACTTTTGAAGAATGAAAAGAAAACTCATATTTTGTTCCAAAACAGTGTTTGGATGTGATAACAAGCTGTTTTATCATGTTTGTAATGTTACACATGCATTTCCAAACAAATAGTAAGTCTTGTATTAAGGCGTTCAAAACAGCGTTTGCTGGCGCTGTTAGCGCTCTAAACAGTGTTTCTGAGCATAACTTGTGGCAAAAGTGCAACTTTTGAAGAATGAAAAGAAAACTCATATTTTGTTCCAAAACAGTGTTTGGATGTGATAACAAGCTGTTTTATCATGTTTGTAATGTTACACATGCATTTCCAAACAAGTAGTAAGTCTTGCATTTAGGCGTTCAAAACAGCGTTTGCTGGCTCTGTAAACGCTCTAAACAGTGTTTCTGAGCATAACTTGGAGCAAAAGTGCAACTTTTGAAGAATGAACTGAAAACTCATATTTTGTTCTAAAACAGTGTTTGGATGTGATAACAAGCTGTTTTATCATGTTTGTAATGTTACACATGCATTTCCAAACAAGTAGTAAGTCTTGTATTAAGGTGTTCCAAACAGCGTTTGCTGGCGCTGTAAGCGCTCTAAACAGTGTTTCTGAGCATAACTTGTGGCAAAAGTGCAACTTTTGAAGAATGAAAAGAAAACTCATATTTTGAATGAAAACAGTGTTTGGGTGTGATAACAAGCTGTTTTATCATGTTTGTAATGTTACACATGCATTTCCAAACAAGTAGTAAGTCTTGCATTTAGGCGTTCAAAACAGCGTTTGCTGGCTCTGTAAACGCTCTAAACAGTGTTTCTGAGCATAACTTGGAGCAAAAGTGCAACTTTTGAAGAATGAACTGAAAACTCATATTTTGTTCCAAAACAGTGTTTGGATGTGATAGCAAGCTGTTTTATCATGTTTGTAATGTTACACATGCATTTCCAAACAAGTAGTAAGTCTTGTATTAAGGCGTTCAAAACCGCGTTTGCTGGCGCTGTAAGCGCTCTAAACAGTGTTTCTGAGCATAACTTGGAGCAAAAGTGCAACTTTTGAAGAATGAACTGAAAACTCATATTTTGTTCCAAAACAGTGTTTGGACGTGATAACAAGCTGTTTTATCATGTTTGTAATGTTACACATGCATTTCCAAACAAGTAGTAAGTCTTGTATTAAGGCGTTCAAAACAGCGTTTGCTGGCTCTGTAAACGCTCTAAACAGTGTTTCTGAGCATAACTTGGGGCAAAAGTGCAACTTTTGAAGAATGAACTGACAACTCATATTTTGTTCCAAAACAGTGTTTGGATGTGATAACAAGCTGTTTTATCATGTTTGTAATGTTACACATGCATTTCCAAACAAATAGTAAGTCTTGTATTAAGGCGTTCAAAACAGCGTTTGCTGGCGCTGTTAGCGCTCTAAACAGTGTTTCTGAGCATAACTTGTGGCAAAAGTGCAACTTTTGAAGAATGAAAAGAAAACTCATATTTTGTTCCAAAACAGTGTTTGGATGTGATAACAAGCTGTTTTATCATGTTTGTAATGTTACACATGCATTTCCAAACAAGTAGTAAGTCTTGCATTTAGGCGTTCAAAACAGCGTTTGCTGGCTCTGTAAACGCTCTAAACAGTGTTTCTGAGCATAACTTGGAGCAAAAGTGCAACTTTTGAAGAATGAACTGAAAACTCATATTTTGTTCTAAAACAGTGTTTGGATGTGATAACAAGCTGTTTTATCATGTTTGTAATGTTACACATGCATTTCCAAACAAGTAGTAAGTCTTGTATTAAGGTGTTCCAAACAGCGTTTGCTGGCGCTGTAAGCGCTCTAAACAGTGTTTCTGAGCATAACTTGTGGCAAAAGTGCAACTTTTGAAGAATGAAAAGAAAACTCATATTTTGAATGAAAACAGTGTTTGGGTGTGATAACAAGCTGTTTTATCATGTTTGTAATGTTACACATGCATTTCCAAACAAGTAGTAAGTCTTGCATTTAGGCGTTCAAAACAGCGTTTGCTGGCTCTGTAAACGCTCTAAACAGTGTTTCTGAGCATAACTTGGAGCAAAAGTGCAACTTTTGAAGAATGAACTGAAAACTCATATTTTGTTCCAAAACAGTGTTTGGATGTGATAGCAAGCTGTTTTATCATGTTTGTAATGTTACACATGCATTTCCAAACAAGTAGTAAGTCTTGTATTAAGGCGTTCAAAACCGCGTTTGCTGGCGCTGTAAGCGCTCTAAACAGTGTTTCTGAGCATAACTTGGAGCAAAAGTGCAACTTTTGAAGAATGAACTGAAAACTCATATTTTGTTCCAAAACAGTGTTTGGACGTGATAACAAGCTGTTTTATCATGTTTGTAATGTTACACATGCATTTCCAAACAAGTAGTAAGTCTTGTATTAAGGCGTTCAAAACAGCGTTTGCTGGCTCTGTAAACGCTCTAAACAGTGTTTCTGAGCATAACTTGGGGCAAAAGTGCAACTTTTGAAGAATGAACTGACAACTCATATTTTGTTCCAAAACAGTGTTTGGATGTGATAACAAGCTGTTTTATCATGTTTGTAATGTTACACATGCATTTCCAAACAAATAGTAAGTCTTGTATTAAGGCGTTCAAAACAGCGTTTGCTGGCGCTGTTAGCGCTCTAAACAGTGTTTCTGAGCATAACTTGTGGCAAAAGTGCAACTTTTGAAGAATGAAAAGAAAACTCATATTTTGTTCCAAAACAGTGTTTGGATGTGATAACAAGCTGTTTTATCATGTTTGTAATGTTACACATGCATTTCCAAACAAGTAGTAAGTCTTGCATTTAGGCGTTCAAAACAGCGTTTGCTGGCTCTGTAAACGCTCTAAACAGTGTTTCTGAGCATAACTTGGAGCAAAAGTGCAACTTTTGAAGAATGAACTGAAAACTCATATTTTGTTCTAAAACAGTGTTTGGATGTGATAACAAGCTGTTTTATCATGTTTGTAATGTTACACATGCATTTCCAAACAAGTAGTAAGTCTTGTATTAAGGTGTTCCAAACAGCGTTTGCTGGCGCTGTAAGCGCTCTAAACAGTGTTTCTGAGCATAACTTGTGGCAAAAGTGCAACTTTTGAAGAATGAAAAGAAAACTCATATTTTGAATGAAAACAGTGTTTGGGTGTGATAACAAGCTGTTTTATCATGTTTGTAATGTTACACATGCATTTCCAAACAAGTAGTAAGTCTTGCATTTAGGCGTTCAAAACAGCGTTTGCTGGCTCTGTAAACGCTCTAAACAGTGTTTCTGAGCATAACTTGGAGCAAAAGTGCAACTTTTGAAGAATGAACTGAAAACTCATATTTTGTTCCAAAACAGTGTTTGGATGTGATAGCAAGCTGTTTTATCATGTTTGTAATGTTACACATGCATTTCCAAACAAGTAGTAAGTCTTGTATTAAGGCGTTCAAAACCGCGTTTGCTGGCGCTGTAAGCGCTCTAAACAGTGTTTCTGAGCATAACTTGGAGCAAAAGTGCAACTTTTGAAGAATGAACTGAAAACTCATATTTTGTTCCAAAACAGTGTTTGGACGTGATAACAAGCTGTTTTATCATGTTTGTAATGTTACACATGCATTTCCAAACAAGTAGTAAGTCTTGTATTAAGGCGTTCAAAACAGCGTTTGCTGGCTCTGTAAACGCTCTAAACAGTGTTTCTGAGCATAACTTGGGGCAAAAGTGCAACTTTTGAAGAATGAACTGACAACTCATATTTTGTTCCAAAACAGTGTTTGGATGTGATAACAAGCTGTTTTATCATGTTTGTAATGTTACACATGCATTTCCAAACAAGTAGTAAGTCTTGCATTTAGGCGTTCAAAACAGCGTTTGCTGGCTCTGTAAACGCTCTAAACAGTGTTTCTGAGCATAACTTGGAGCAAAAGTGCAACTTTTGAAGAATGAACTGAAAACTCATATTTTGTTCCAAAACAGTGTTTGGACGTGATAACAAGCTGTTTTATCATGTTTGTAATGTTACACATGCATTTCCAAACAAGTAGTAAGTCTTGCATTTAGGCGTTCAAAACAGCGTTTGCTGGCGCTGTAAGCGCTCTAAACAGTGTTTCTGAGCATAACTTGTGGCAAAAGTGCAACTTTTGAAGAATGAAAAGAAAACTCATATTTTGTTCCAAAACAGTGTTTGGATGTGATAACAAGCTGTTTTATCATGTTTGTAATGTTACACATGCATTTCCAAACAAGTAGTAAGTCTTGTATTAAGGCATTCAAAACAGCGTTTGCTGGCGCTGTTAGCGCTCTAAACACTGTTTCTGAGCATAACTTGTGGCAAAAGTGCAACTTTTGAAGAATGAAAAGAAAACTCATATTTTGTTCCAAAACAGTGTTTGGATGTGATAACAAGCTGTTTTATCATGTTTGTAATGTTACACATGCATTTCCAAACAAGTAGTAAGTCTTGCATTTAGGCGTTCAAAACAGCGTTTGCTGGCTCTGTAAACGCTCTAAACAGTGTTTCTGAGCATAACTTGGAGCAAAAGTGCAACTTTTGAAGAATGAACTGAAAACTCATATTTTGTTCTAAAACAGTGTTTGGATGTGATAACAAGCTGTTTTATCATGTTTGTAATGTTACACATGCATTTCCAAACAAGTAGTAAGTCTTGTATTAAGGCGTTTAAAACAGTGTTTGGATGTGATAACAACCTGTTTTATCATGTTTGTAATGTTACACATGCATTTCCAAACAAGTAGTAAGTCTTGCATTAAGGCGTTCAAAACCGCTTTTGATGGCGCTGTAAGCGCTCTAAACAGTGTTTCTGAGCATAACTTGGGGCAAAAGTGCAACTTTTGAAGAATGAACTGAAAACTCATATTTTGTTCCAAAACAGTGTTTGGATGTGATAACAAGCTGTTTTATCATGTTTGTGATGTTACACATGCATTTCCAAACAAGTAGTAAGTCTTGCATTAAGGCGTTCAAAACAGCGTATGCAGGCGCTGTAAGCGCTCTAAACAGTGTTTCTGAGCATAACTTGGGGCAAAAGTGCAACTTTTGAAGAATGAACTGAAAACACATATTTTGTTCCAAAACAGTGTTTGGACGTGATAACAAGCTGTTTTATCATGTTTGTAATGTTACACATGCATTTCCAAACAAGTAGTAAGTCTTGTATTAAGGCGTTCAAAACAGCGTTTGCTGGCTCTATAAACGCTCTAAACAGTGTTTCTGAGCATAACTTGGGGCAAAAGTGCAACTTTTGAAGAATGAACTGACAACTCATATTTTGTTCCAAAACAGTGTTTGGATGTGATAGCAAGCTGTTTTATCATGTTTGTAATGTTACACATGCATTTCCAAACAAGTAGTAAGTCTTGTATTAAGGCGTTCAAAACAGCGTTTGCTGGCGCTGTAAGCGCTCTAAACAGTGTTTCTGAGCATAACTTGTGGCAAAAGTGCAACTTTTGAAGAATGAAAAGAAAACTCATATTTTGTTCCAAAACAGTGTTTGGATGTGATAACAAGCTGTTTTATCATGTTTGTAATGTTACACATGCATTTCCAAACAAGTAGTAAGTCTTGCATTTAGGCGTTCAAAACAGCGTTTGCTGGCTCTGTAAACGCTCTAAACAGTGTTTCTGAGCATAACTTGGAGCAAAAGTGCAACTTTTGAAGAATGAACTGAAAACTCATATTTTGTTCCAAAACAGTGTTTGGATGTGATAGCAAGCTGTTTTATCATGTTTGTAATGTTACACATGCATTTCCAAACAAGTAGTAAGTCTTGCATTTAGGCGTTCAAAACAGCGTTTGCTGGCTCTTTAAACGCTCTAAACAGTGTTTCTGAGCATAACTTGGAGCAAAAGTGCAACTTTTGAAGAATGAACTGAAAACTCATATTTTGTTCTAAAACAGTGTTTGGATGTGATAACAAGCTGTTTTATCATGTTTGTAATGTTACACATGCATTTCCAAACAAGTAGTAAGTCTTGTATTAAGGCGTTCAAAACAGCGTTTGCTGGCTCTGTAAACGCTCTAAACAGTGTTTCTGAGCATAACTTGGGGCAAAAGTGCAACTTTTGAAGAATGAACTGAAAACTCATATTTTGTTCTAAAACAGTGTTTGGATGTGATAACAAGCTGTTTTATCATGTTTGTAATATTACACATGCATTTCCAAACAAGTAGTAAGTCTTGTATTAAGGCGTTCAAAACAGCGTTTGCTGGCGCTGTAAGCGCTCTAAACAGTGTTTCTGAGCATAACTTGGAGCAAAAGTGCAACTTTTGAAGAATGAACTGAAAACTCATATTTTGTTCCAAAACAGTGTTTGGACGTGATAACGAGCTGTTTTATCATGTTTGTAATGTTACACATGCATTTCCAAACAAGTAGTAAGTCTTGTATTAAGGCGTTCAAAACAGCGTTTGCTGGCTCTGTAAACGCTCTAAACAGTGTTTCTGAGCATAACTTGGGGCAAAAGTGCAACTTTTGAAGAATGAACTGACAACTCATATTTTGTTCCAAAACAGTGTTTGGATGTGATAGCAAGCTGTTTTATCATGTTTGTAATGTTACACATGCATTTCCAAACAAGTAGTAAGTCTTGTATTAAGGCGTTCAAAACAGCGTTTGCTGGCGCTGTAAGCGCTCTAAACAGTGTTTCTGAGCATAACTTGTGGCAAAAGTGCAACTTTTGAAGAATGAAAAGAAAACTCATATTTTGTTCCAAAACAGTGTTTGGATGTGATAACAAGCTGTTTTATCATGTTTGTAATGTTACACATGCATTTCCAAACAAGTAGTAAGTCTTGTATTAAGGCGTTCAAAACAGCGTTTGCTGGCGCTGTTAGCGCTCTAAACAGTGTTTCTGAGCATAACTTGTGGCAAAAGTGCAACTTTTAAAGAATGAAAAGAAAACTCATATTTTGTTCCAAAACAGTGTTTGGATGTGATAACAAGCTGTTTTATCATGTTTGTAATGTTACACATGCATTTCCAAACAAGTAGTAAGTCTTGTATTAAGGCGTTCAAAACAGCGTTTGCTGGCGCTGTAAGCGCTCTAAACAGTGTTTCTGAGCATAACTTGTGGCAAAAGTGCAACTTTTGAAGAATGAAAAGAAAACTCATATTTTTTTCCAAAACAGTGTTTGGATGTGATAACAAGCTGTTTTATCATGTTTGTAATGTTACACATGCATTTCCAAACAAGTAGTAAGTCTTGTATTAAGGCGTTCAAAACAGCGTTTGCTGGCGCTGTTAGCGCTCTAAACAGTGTTTCTGAGCATAACTTGTGGCAAAAGTGCAACTTTTGAAGAATGAAAAGAAAACTCATATTTTGTTCCAAAACAGTGTTTGGATGTGATAACAAGCTGTTTTATCATGTTTGTAATGTTACACATGCATTTCCAAACAAGTAGTAAGTCTTGCATTTAGGCGTTCAAAACAGCGTTTGCTGGCTCTGTAAACGCTCTAAACAGTGTTTCTGAGCATAACTTGGAGCAAAAGTGCAACTTTTGAAGAATGAACTGAAAACTCATATTTTGTTCCAAAACAGTGTTTGGATGTGATAGCAAGCTGTTTTATCATGTTTGTAATGTTACACATGCATTTCCAAACAAGTAGTAAGTCTTGCATTTAGGCGTTCAAAACAGCGTTTGCTGGCTCTTTAAACGCTCTAAACAGTGTTTCTGAGCATAACTTGGAGCAAAAGTGCAACTTTTGAAGAATGAACTGAAAACTCATATTTTGTTCTAAAACAGTGTTTGGATGTGATAACAAGCTGTTTTATCATGTTTGTAATGTTACACATGCATTTCCAAACAAGTAGTAAGTCTTGTATTAAGGCGTTCAAAACAGCGTTTGCTGGCTCTGTAAACGCTCTAAACAGTGTTTCTGAGCATAACTTGGGGCAAAAGTGCAACTTTTGAAGAATGAACTGAAAACTCATATTTTGTTCTAAAACAGTGTTTGGATGTGATAACAAGCTGTTTTATCATGTTTGTAATGTTACACATGCATTTCCAAACAAGTAGTAAGTCTTGTATTAAGGCGTTCAAAACAGCGTTTGCTGGCGCTGTAAGCGCTCTAAACAGTGTTTCTGAGCATAACTTGGAGCAAAAGTGCAACTTTTGAAGAATGAACTGAAAACTCATATTTTGTTCCAAAACAGTGTTTGGACGTGATAACGAGCTGTTTTATCATGTTTGTAATGTTACACATGCATTTCCAAACAAGTAGTAAGTCTTGTATTAAGGCGTTCAAAACAGCGTTTGCTGGCTCTGTAAACGCTCTAAACAGTGTTTCTGAGCATAACTTGGGGCAAAAGTGCAACTTTTGAAGAATGAACTGACAACTCATATTTTGTTCCAAAACAGTGTTTGGATGTGATAGCAAGCTGTTTTATCATGTTTGTAATGTTACACATGCATTTCCAAACAAGTAGTAAGTCTTGTATTAAGGCGTTCAAAACAGCGTTTGCTGGCGCTGTAAGCGCTCTAAACAGTGTTTCTGAGCATAACTTGTGGCAAAAGTGCAACTTTTGAAGAATGAAAAGAAAACTCATATTTTGTTCCAAAACAGTGTTTGGATGTGATAACAAGCTGTTTTATCATGTTTGTAATGTTACACATGCATTTCCAAACAAGTAGTAAGTCTTGTATTAAGGCGTTCAAAACAGCGTTTGCTGGCGCTGTTAGCGCTCTAAACAGTGTTTCTGAGCATAACTTGTGGCAAAAGTGCAACTTTTAAAGAATGAAAAGAAAACTCATATTTTGTTCCAAAACAGTGTTTGGATGTGATAACAAGCTGTTTTATCATGTTTGTAATGTTACACATGCATTTCCAAACAAGTAGTAAGTATTGTATTAAGGCGTTCAAAACAGCGTTTGCTGGCGCTGTTAGCGCTCTAAACAGTGTTTCTGAGCATAACTTGTGGCAAAAGTGCAACTTTTGAAGAATGAAAAGAAAACTCATATTTTGTTCCAAAACAGTGTTTGGATGTGATAACAAGCTGTTTTATCATGTTTGTAATGTTACACATGCATTTCCAAACAAGTAGTAAGTCTTGCATTTAGGCGTTCAAAACAGCGTTTGCTGGCTCTGTAAACGCTCTAAACAGTGTTTCTGAGCATAACTTGGAGCAAAAGTGCAACTTTTGAAGAATGAACTGAAAACTCATATTTTGTTCCAAAACAGTGTTTGGATGTGATAGCAAGCTGTTTTATCATGTTTGTAATATTACACATGCATTTCCAAACAAGTAGTAAGTCTTGCATTTAGGCGTTCAAAACAGCGTTTGCTGGCTCTTTAAACGCTCTAAACAGTGTTTCTGAGCATAACTTGGAGCAAAAGTGCAACTTTTGAAGAATGAACTGAAAACTCATATTTTGTTCTAAAACAGTGTTTGGATGTGATAACAAGCTGTTTTATCATGTTTGTAATGTTACACATGCATTTCCAAACAAGTAGTAAGTCTTGTATTAAGGCGTTCAAAACAGCGTTTGCTGGCTCTGTAAACGCTCTAAACAGTGTTTCTGAGCATAACTTGGGGCAAAAGTGCAACTTTTGAAGAATGAACTGAAAACTCATATTTTGTTCTAAAACAGTGTTTGGATGTGATAACAAGCTGTTTTATCATGTTTGTAATGTTACACATGCATTTCCAAACAAGTAGTAAGTCTTGTATTAAGGCGTTCAAAACAGCGTTTGCTGGCGCTGTAAGCGCTCTAAACAGTGTTTCTGAGCATAACTTGGAGCAAAAGTGCAACTTTTGAAGAATGAACTGAAAACTCATATTTTGTTCCAAAACAGTGTTTGGACGTGATAACGAGCTGTTTTATCATGTTTGTAATGTTACACATGCATTTCCAAACAAGTAGTAAGTCTTGTATTAAGGCGTTCAAAACAGCGTTTGCTGGCGCTGTTAGCGCTCTAAACAGTGTTTCTGAGCATAACTTGGGGCAAAAGTGCAACTTTTGAAGAATGAACTGACAACTCATATTTTGTTCCAAAACAGTGTTTGGATGTGATAGCAAGCTGTTTTATCATGTTTGTAATGTTACACATGCATTTCCAAACAAGTAGTAAGTCTTGTATTAAGGCGTTCAAAACAGCGTTTGCTGGCGCTGTAAGCGCTCTAAACAGTGTTTCTGAGCATAACTTGTGGCAAAAGTGCAACTTTTGAAGAATGAAAAGAAAACTCATATTTTGTTCCAAAACAGTGTTTGGATGTGATAACAAGCTGTTTTATCATGTTTGTAATGTTACACATGCATTTCCAAACAAGTAGTAAGTCTTGTATTAAGGCGTTCAAAACAGCGTTTGCTGGCGCTGTTAGCGCTCTAAACAGTGTTTCTGAGCATAACTTGTGGCAAAAGTGCAACTTTTGAAGAATGAAAAGAAAACTCATATTTTGTTCCAAAACAGTGTTTGGATGTGATAACAAGCTGTTTTATCATGTTTGTAATGTTACACATGCATTTCCAAACAAGTAGTAAGTATTGTATTAAGGCGTTCAAAACAGCGTTTGCTGGCGCTGTTAGCGCTCTAAACAGTGTTTCTGAGCATAACTTGTGGCAAAAGTGCAACTTTTGAAGAATGAAAAGAAAACTCATATTTTGTTCCAAAACAGTGTTTGGATGTGATAACAAGCTGTTTTATCATGTTTGTAATGTTACACATGCATTTCCAAACAAGTAGTAAGTCTTGCATTTAGGCGTTCAAAACAGCGTTTGCTGGCTCTGTAAACGCTCTAAACAGTGTTTCTGAGCATAACTTGGAGCAAAAGTGCAACTTTTGAAGAATGAACTGAAAACTCATATTTTGTTCTAAAACAGTGTTTGGATGTGATAACAAGCTGTTTTATCATGTTTGTAATGTTACACATGCATTTCCAAACAAGTAGTAAGTCTTGTATTAAGGCGTTCAAAACAGCGTTTGCTGTCGCTGTAAGCGCTCTAAACAGTGTTTCTGAGCATAACTTGGAGCAAAAGTGCAACTTTTGAAGAATGAACTGAAAACTCATATTTTGTTCCAAAACAGTGTTTGGACGTGATAACAAGCTGTTTTATCATGTTTGTAATGTTACACATGCATTTCCAAACAAGTAGTAAGTCTTGTATTAAGGCGTTCAAAACAGCGTTTGCTGGCTCTGTAAACGCTCTAAACAGTGTTTCTGAGCATAACTTGGGGCAAAAGTGCAACTTTTGAAGAATTAACTGACAACTCATATTTTGTTCCAAAACAGTGTTTGGATGTGATAGCAAGCTGTTTTATCATGTTTGTAATGTTACACATGCATTTCCAAACAAGTAGTAAGTCTTGTATTAAGGCGTTCAAAACAGCGTTTGCTGGCGCTGTAAGCGCTCTAAACAGTGTTTCTGAGCATAACTTGGAGCAAAAGTGCAACTTTTGAAGAATGAACTGAAAACTCATATTTTGTTCCAAAACAGTGTTTGGACGTGATAACAAGCTGTTTTATCATGTTTGTAATGTTACACATGCATTTCCAAACAAGTAGTAAGTCTTGTATTAAGGCGTTCAAAACAGCGTTTGCTGGCTCTGTAAACGCTCTAAACAGTGTTTCTGAGCATAACTTGGGGCAAAAGTGCAACTTTTGAAGAATGAACTGACAACTCATATTTTGTTCCAAAACAGTGTTTGGATGTGATAGCAAGCTGTTTTATCATGTTTGTAATGTTACACATGCATTTCCAAACAAGTAGTAAGTCTTGTATTAAGGCGTTCAAAACAGCGTTTGCTGGCGCTGTAAGCGCTCTAAACAGTGTTTCTGAGCATAACTTGTGGCAAAAGTGCAACTTTTGAAGAATGAAAAGAAAACTCATATTTTGTTCCAAAACAGTGTTTGGATGTGATAACAAGCTGTTTTATCATGTTTGTAATGTTACACATGCATTTCCAAACAAGTAGTAAGTCTTGTATTAAGGCGTTCAAAACAGCGTTTGCTGGCGCTGTTAGCGCTCTAAACAGTGTTTCTGAGCATAACTTGGAGCAAAAGTGCAACTTTTGAAGAATGAACTGAAAACTCATATTTTGTTCTAAAACAGTGTTTGGATGTGATAACAAGCTGTTTTATCATGTTTGTAATGTTACACATGCATTTCCAAACAAGTAGTAAGTCTTGTATTAAGGCGTTCAAAACAGCGTTTGCTGTCGCTGTAAGCGCTCTAAACAGTGTTTCTGAGCATAACTTGGAGCAAAAGTGCAACTTTTGAAGAATGAACTGAAAACTCATATTTTGTTCCAAAACAGTGTTTGGACGTGATAACAAGCTGTTTTATCATGTTTGTAATGTTACACATGCATTTCCAAACAAGTAGTAAGTCTTGTATTAAGGCGTTCAAAACAGCGTTTGCTGGCTCTGTAAACGCTCTAAACAGTGTTTCTGAGCATAACTTGGGGCAAAAGTGCAACTTTTGAAGAATGAACTGACAACTCATATTTTGTTCCAAAACAGTGTTTGGATGTGATAGCAAGCTGTTTTATCATGTTTGTAATGTTACACATGCATTTCCAAACAAGTAGTAAGTCTTGTATTAAGGCGTTCAAAACAGCGTTTGCTGGCGCTGTAAGCGCTCTAAACAGTGTTTCTGAGCATAACTTGGAGCAAAAGTGCAACTTTTGAAGAATGAACTGAAAACTCATATTTTGTTCCAAAACAGTGTTTGGACGTGATAACAAGCTGTTTTATCATGTTTGTAATGTTACACATGCATTTCCAAACAAGTAGTAAGTCTTGTATTAAGGCGTTCAAAACAGCGTTTGCTGGCTCTGTAAACGCTCTAAACAGTGTTTCTGAGCATAACTTGGGGCAAAAGTGCAACTTTTGAAGAATGAACTGACAACTCATATTTTGTTCCAAAACAGTGTTTGGATGTGATAGCAAGCTGTTTTATCATGTTTGTAATGTTACACATGCATTTCCAAACAAGTAGTAAGTCTTGTATTAAGGCGTTCAAAACAGCGTTTGCTGGCGCTGTAAGCGCTCTAAACAGTGTTTCTGAGCATAACTTGTGGCAAAAGTGCAACTTTTGAAGAATGAAAAGAAAACTCATATTTTGTTCCAAAACAGTGTTTGGATGTGATAACAAGCTGTTTTATCATGTTTGTAATGTTACACATGCATTTCCAAACAAGTAGTAAGTCTTGTATTAAGGCGTTCAAAACAGCGTTTGCTGGCGCTGTTAGCGCTCTAAACAGTGTTTCTGAGCATAACTTGTGGCAAAAGTGCAACTTTTGAAGAATGAAAAGAAAACTCATATTTTGTTCCAAAACAGTGTTTGGATGTGATAACAAGCTGTTTTATCATGTTTGTAATGTTACACATGCATTTCCAAACAAGTAGTAAGTATTGTATTAAGGCGTTCAAAACAGCGTTTGCTGGCGCTGTTAGCGCTCTAAACAGTGTTTCTGAGCATAACTTGTGGCAAAAGTGCAACTTTTGAAGAATGAAAAGAAAACTCATATTTTGTTCCAAAACAGTGTTTGGATGTGATAACAAGCTGTTTTATCATGTTTGTAATGTTACACATGCATTTCCAAACAAGTAGTAAGTCTTGCATTTAGGCGTTCAAAACAGCGTTTGCTGGCTCTGTAAACGCTCTAAACAGTGTTTCTGAGCATAACTTGGAGCAAAAGTGCAACTTTTGAAGAATGAACTGAAAACTCATATTTTGTTCTAAAACAGTGTTTGGATGTGATAACAAGCTGTTTTATCATGTTTGTAATGTTACACATGCATTTCCAAACAAGTAGTAAGTCTTGTATTAAGGCGTTCAAAACAGCGTTTGCTGTCGCTGTAAGCGCTCTAAACAGTGTTTCTGAGCATAACTTGGAGCAAAAGTGCAACTTTTGAAGAATGAACTGAAAACTCATATTTTGTTCCAAAACAGTGTTTGGACGTGATAACAAGCTGTTTTATCATGTTTGTAATGTTACACATGCATTTCCAAACAAGTAGTAAGTCTTGTATTAAGGCGTTCAAAACAGCGTTTGCTGGCGCTGTAAGCGCTCTAAACAGTGTTTCTGAGCATAACTTGTGGCAAAAGTGCAACTTTTGAAGAATGAAAAGAAAACTCATATTTTGTTCCAAAACAGTGTTTGGATGTGATAACAAGCTGTTTTATCATGTTTGTAATGTTACACATGCATTTCCAAACAAGTAGTAAGTCTTGTATTAAGGCGTTCAAAACAGCGTTTGCTGGCGCTGTTAGCGCTCTAAACAGTGTTTCTGAGCATAACTTGTGGCAAAAGTGCAACTTTTGAAGAATGAAAAGAAAACTCATATTTTGTTCCAAAACAGTGTTTGGATGTGATAACAAGCTGTTTTATCATGTTTGTAATGTTACACATGCATTTCCAAACAAGTAGTAAGTATTGTATTAAGGCGTTCAAAACAGCGTTTGCTGGCGCTGTTAGCGCTCTAAACAGTGTTTCTGAGCATAACTTGTGGCAAAAGTGCAACTTTTGAAGAATGAAAAGAAAACTCATATTTTGTTCCAAAACAGTGTTTGGATGTGATAACAAGCTGTTTTATCATGTTTGTAATGTTACACATGCATTTCCAAACAAGTAGTAAGTCTTGCATTTAGGCGTTCAAAACAGCGTTTGCTGGCTCTGTAAACGCTCTAAACAGTGTTTCTGAGCATAACTTGGAGCAAAAGTGCAACTTTTGAAGAATGAACTGAAAACTCATATTTTGTTCTAAAACAGTGTTTGGATGTGATAACAAGCTGTTTTATCATGTTTGTAATGTTACACATGCATTTCCAAACAAGTAGTAAGTCTTGTATTAAGGCGTTCAAAACAGCGTTTGCTGTCGCTGTAAGCGCTCTAAACAGTGTTTCTGAGCATAACTTGGAGCAAAAGTGCAACTTTTGAAGAATGAACTGAAAACTCATATTTTGTTCCAAAACAGTGTTTGGACGTGATAACAAGCTGTTATATCATGTTTGTAATGTTACACATGCATTTCCAAACAAGTAGTAAGTCTTGTATTAAGGCGTTCAAAACAGCGTTTGCTGGCTCTGTAAACGCTCTAAACAGTGTTTCTGAGCATAACTTGGGGCAAAAGTGCAACTTTTGAAGAATGAACTGACAACTCATATTTTGTTCCAAAACAGTGTTTGGATGTGATAGCAAGCTGTTTTATCATGTTTGTAATGTTACACATGCATTTCCAAACAAGTAGTAAGTCTTGTATTAAGGCGTTCAAAACAGCGTTTGCTGGCGCTGTAAGCGCTCTAAACAGTGTTTCTGAGCATAACTTGTGGCAAAAGTGCAACTTTTGAAGAATGAAAAGAAAACTCATATTTTGTTCCAAAACAGTGTTTGGATGTGATAGCAAGCTGTTTTATCATGTTTGTAATGTTACACATGCATTTCCAAACAAGTAGTAAGTCTTGTATTAAGGCGTTCAAAACCGCGTTTGCTGGCGCTGTAAGCGCTCTAAACAGTGTTTCTGAGCATAACTTGGAGCAAAAGTGCAACTTTTGAAGAATGAACTGAAAACTCATATTTTGTTCCAAAACAGTGTTTGGACGTGATAACAAGCTGTTTTATCATGTTTGTAATGTTACACATGCATTTCCAAACAAGTAGTAAGTCTTGTATTAAGGCGTTCAAAACAGCGTTTGCTGGCGCTGTAAGCGCTCTAAACAGTGTTTCTGAGCATAACTTGTGGCAAAAGTGCAACTTTTGAAGAATGAACTGACAACTCATATTTTGTTCCAAAACAGTGTTTGGATGTGATAGCAAGCTGTTTTATCATGTTTGTAATGTTACACATGCATTTCCAAACAAGTAGTAAGTCTTGTATTAAGGCGTTCAAAACAGCGTTTGCTGGCGCTGTTAGCGCTCTAAACAGTGTTTCTGAGCATAACTTGTGGCAAAAGTGCAACTTTTGAAGAATGAAAAGAAAACTCATATTTTGTTCCAAAACAGTGTTTGGATGTGATAACAAGCTGTTTTATCATGTTTGTAATGTTACACATGCATTTCCAAACAAGTAGTAAGTATTGTATTAAGGCGTTCAAAACAGCGTTTGCTGGCGCTGTTAGCGCTCTAAACAGTGTTTCTGAGCATAACTTGTGGCAAAAGTGCAACTTTTGAAGAATGAAAAGAAAACTCATATTTTGTTCCAAAACAGTGTTTGGATGTGATAACAAGCTGTTTTATCATGTTTGTAATGTTACACATGCATTTCCAAACAAGTAGTAAGTCTTGCATTTAGGCGTTCAAAACAGCGTTTGCTGGCTCTGTAAACGCTCTAAACAGTGTTTCTGAGCATAACTTGGAGCAAAAGTGCAACTTTTGAAGAATGAACTGAAAACTCATATTTTGTTCTAAAACAGTGTTTGGATGTGATAACAAGCTGTTTTATCATGTTTGTAATGTTACACATGCATTTCCAAACAAGTAGTAAGTCTTGTATTAAGGCGTTCAAAACAGCGTTTGCTGTCGCTGTAAGCGCTCTAAACAGTGTTTCTGAGCATAACTTGGAGCAAAAGTGCAACTTTTGAAGAATGAACTGAAAACTCATATTTTGTTCCAAAACAGTGTTTGGACGTGATAACAAGCTGTTTTATCATGTTTGTAATGTTACACATGCATTTCCAAACAAGTAGTAAGTCTTGTATTAAGGCGTTCAAAACAGCGTTTGCTGGCTCTGTAAACGCTCTAAACAGTGTTTCTGAGCATAACTTGGGGCAAAAGTGCAACTTTTGAAGAATGAACTGACAACTCATATTTTGTTCCAAAACAGTGTTTGGATGTGATAGCAAGCTGTTTTATCATGTTTGTAATGTTACACATGCATTTCCAAACAAGTAGTAAGTCTTGTATTAAGGCGTTCAAAACAGCGTTTGCTGGCGCTGTAAGCGCTCTAAACAGTGTTTCTGAGCATAACTTGTGGCAAAAGTGCAACTTTTGAAGAATGAAAAGAAAACTCATATTTTGTTCCAAAACAGTGTTTGGATGTGATAGCAAGCTGTTTTATCATGTTTGTAATGTTACACATGCATTTCCAAACAAGTAGTAAGTCTTGTATTAAGGCGTTCAAAACCGCGTTTGCTGGCGCTGTAAGCGCTCTAAACAGTGTTTCTGAGCATAACTTGGAGCAAAAGTGCAACTTTTGAAGAATGAACTGAAAACTCATATTTTGTTCCAAAACAGTGTTTGGACGTGATAACAAGCTGTTTTATCATGTTTGTAATGTTACACATGCATTTCCAAACAAGTAGTAAGTCTTGTATTAAGGCGTTCAAAACAGCGTTTGCTGGCTCTGTAAACGCTCTAAACAGTGTTTCTGAGCATAACTTGGGGAAAAAGTGCAACTTTTGAAGAATGAACTGACAACTCATATTTTGTTCCAAAACAGTGTTTGGATGTGATAGCAAGCTGTTTTATCATGTTTGTAATGTTACACATGCATTTCCAAACAAGTAGTAAGTCTTGTATTAAGGCGTTCAAAACAGCGTTTGCTGGCGCTGTTAGCGCTCTAAACAGTGTTTCTGAGCATAACTTGTGGCAAAAGTGCAACTTTTGAAGAATGAAAAGAAAACTCATATTTTGTTCCAAAACAGTGTTTGGATGTGATAACAAGCTGTTTTATCATGTTTGTAATGTTACACATGCATTTCCAAACAAGTAGTAAGTCTTGCATTTAGGCGTTCAAAACAGCGTTTGCTGGCTCTGTAAACGCTCTAAACAGTGTTTCTGAGCATAACTTGGAGCAAAAGTGCAACTTTTGAAGAATGAACTGAAAACTCATATTTTGTTCTAAAACAGTGTTTGGATGTGATAACAAGCTGTTTTATCATGTTTGTAATGTTACACATGCATTTCCAAACAAGTAGTAAGTCTTGTATTAAGGCGTTCAAAACAGCGTTTGCTGGCGCTGTAAGCGCTCTAAACAGTGTTTCTGAGCATAACTTGGAGCAAAAGTGCAACTTTTGAAGAATGAACTGAAAACTCATATTTTGTTCCAAAACAGTGTTTGGACGTGATAACAAGCTGTTTTATCATGTTTGTAATGTTACACATGCATTTCCAAACAAGTAGTAAGTCTTGTATTAAGGCGTTCAAAACAGCGTTTGCTGGCGCTGTAAGCGCTCTAAACAGTGTTTCTGAGCATAACTTGGAGCAAAAGTGCAACTTTTGAAGAATGAACTGAAAACTCATATTTTGTTCCAAAACAGTGTTTGGACGTGATAACAAGCTGTTTTATCATGTTTGTAATGTTACACATGCATTTCCAAACAAGTAGTAAGTCTTGTATTAAGGCGTTCAAAACAGCGTTTGCTGGCTCTGTAAACGCTCTAAACAGTGTTTCTGAGCATAACTTGGGGCAAAAGTGCAACTTTTGAAGAATGAACTGACAACTCATATTTTGTTCCAAAACAGTGTTTGGATGTGATAGCAAGCTGTTTTATCATGTTTGTAATGTTACACATGCATTTCCAAACAAGTAGTAAGTCTTGTATTAAGGCGTTCAAAACAGCGTTTGCTGGCGCTGTAAGCGCTCTAAACAGTGTTTCTGAGCATAACTTGGAGCAAAAGTGCAACTTTTGAAGAATGAACTGAAAACTCATATTTTGTTCCAAAACAGTGTTTGGACGTGATAACAAGCTGTTTTATCATGTTTGTAATGTTACACATGCATTTCCAAACAAGTAGTAAGTCTTGTATTAAGGCGTTCAAAACAGCGTTTGCTGGCTCTGTAAACGCTCTAAACAGTGTTTCTGAGCATAACTTGGGGCAAAAGTGCAACTTTTGAAGAATGAACTGACAACTCATATTTTGTTCCAAAACAGTGTTTGGATGTGATAGCAAGCTGTTTTATCATGTTTGTAATGTTACACATGCATTTCCAAACAAGTAGTAAGTCTTGTATTAAGGCGTTCAAAACAGCGTTTGCTGGCGCTGTAAGCGCTCTAAACAGTGTTTCTGAGCATAACTTGTGGCAAAAGTGCAACTTTTGAAGAATGAAAAGAAAACTCATATTTTGTTCCAAAACAGTGTTTGGATGTGATAACAAGCTGTTTTATCATGTTTGTAATGTTACACATGCATTTCCAAACAAGTAGTAAGTCTTGTATTAAGGCGTTCAAAACAGCGTTTGCTGGCGCTGTTAGCGCTCTAAACAGTGTTTCTGAGCATAACTTGTGGCAAAAGTGCAACTTTTGAAGAATGAAAAGAAAACTCATATTTTGTTCCAAAACAGTGTTTGGATGTGATAACAAGCTGTTTTATCATGTTTGTAATGTTACACATGCATTTCCAAACAAGTAGTAAGTATTGTATTAAGGCGTTCAAAACAGCGTTTGCTGGCGCTGTTAGCGCTCTAAACAGTGTTTCTGAGCATAACTTGTGGCAAAAGTGCAACTTTTGAAGAATGAAAAGAAAACTCATATTTTGTTCCAAAACAGTGTTTGGATGTGATAACAAGCTGTTTTATCATGTTTGTAATGTTACACATGCATTTCCAAACAAGTAGTAAGTCTTGCATTTAGGCGTTCAAAACAGCGTTTGCTGGCTCTGTAAACGCTCTAAACAGTGTTTCTGAGCATAACTTGGAGCAAAAGTGCAACTTTTGAAGAATGAACTGAAAACTCATATTTTGTTCTAAAACAGTGTTTGGATGTGATAACAAGCTGTTTTATCATGTTTGTAATGTTACACATGCATTTCCAAACAAGTAGTAAGTCTTGTATTAAGGCGTTCAAAACAGCGTTTGCTGTCGCTGTAAGCGCTCTAAACAGTGTTTCTGAGCATAACTTGGAGCAAAAGTGCAACTTTTGAAGAATGAACTGAAAACTCATATTTTGTTCCAAAACAGTGTTTGGACGTGATAACAAGCTGTTTTATCATGTTTGTAATGTTACACATGCATTTCCAAACAAGTAGTAAGTCTTGTATTAAGGCGTTCAAAACAGCGTTTGCTGGCGCTGTTAGCGCTCTAAACAGTGTTTCTGAGCATAACTTGTGGCAAAAGTGCAACTTTTGAAGAATGAAAAGAAAACTCATATTTTGTTCCAAAAC
The DNA here is from genome assembly GCF_052324685.1 of Brachyhypopomus gauderio. Lineage (NCBI taxonomy): Eukaryota > Metazoa > Chordata > Actinopteri > Gymnotiformes > Hypopomidae > Brachyhypopomus > Brachyhypopomus gauderio. Next base: position 519,658 of record NW_027506946.1, read on the forward strand.
AGTGTTTGGATGTGATAACAAGCTGTTTTATCATGTTTGTAATGTTACACATGCATTTCCAAACAAGTAGTAAGTCTTGCATTTAGGCGTTCAAAACAGCGTTTGCTGGCTCTGTAAACGCTCTAAACAGTGTTTCTGAGCATAACTTGGAGCAAAAGTGCAACTTTTGAAGAATGAACTGAAAACTCATATTTTGTTCTAAAACAGTGTTTGGATGTGATAACAAGCTGTTTTATCATGTTTGTAATGTTACACATGCATTTCCAAACAAGTAGTAAGTCTTGTATTAAGGCGTTCAAAACAGCGTTTGCTGGCGCTGTAAGCGCTCTAAACAGTGTTTCTGAGCATAACTTGGAGCAAAAGTGCAACTTTTGAAGAATGAACTGAAAACTCATATTTTGTTCCAAAACAGTGTTTGGACGTGATAACAAGCTGTTTTATCATGTTTGTAATGTTACACATGCATTTCCAAACAAGTAGTAAGTCTTGTATTAAGGCGTTCAAAACAGCGTTTGCTGGCGCTGTAAGCGCTCTAAACAGTGTTTCTGAGCATAACTTGGAGCAAAAGTGCAACTTTTGAAGAATGAACTGAAAACTCATATTTTGTTCCAAAACAGTGTTTGGACGTGATAACAAGCTGTTTTATCATGTTTGTAATGTTACACATGCATTTCCAAACAAGTAGTAAGTCTTGTATTAAGGCGTTCAAAACAGCGTTTGCTGGCTCTGTAAACGCTCTAAACAGTGTTTCTGAGCATAACTTGGGGCAAAAGTGCAACTTTTGAAGAATGAACTGACAACTCATATTTTGTTCCAAAACAGTGTTTGGATGTGATAGCAAGCTGTTTTATCATGTTTGTAATGTTACACATGCATTTCCAAACAAGTAGTAAGTCTTGTATTAAGGCGTTCAAAACAGCGTTTGCTGGCGCTGTAAGCGCTCTAAACAGTGTTTCTGAGCATAACTTGGAGCAAAAGTGCAACTTTTGAAGAATGAACTGAAAACTCATATTTTGTTCCAAAACAGTGTTTGGACGTGATAACAAGCTGTTTTATCATGTTTGTAATGTTACACATGCATTTCCAAACAAGTAGTAAGTCTTGTATTAAGGCGTTCAAAACAGCGTTTGCTGGCTCTGTAAACGCTCTAAACAGTGTTTCTGAGCATAACTTGGGGCAAAAGTGCAACTTTTGAAGAATGAACTGACAACTCATATTTTGTTCCAAAACAGTGTTTGGATGTGATAGCAAGCTGTTTTATCATGTTTGTAATGTTACACATGCATTTCCAAACAAGTAGTAAGTCTTGTATTAAGGCGTTCAAAACAGCGTTTGCTGGCGCTGTAAGCGCTCTAAACAGTGTTTCTGAGCATAACTTGTGGCAAAAGTGCAACTTTTGAAGAATGAAAAGAAAACTCATATTTTGTTCCAAAACAGTGTTTGGATGTGATAACAAGCTGTTTTATCATGTTTGTAATGTTACACATGCATTTCCAAACAAGTAGTAAGTCTTGTATTAAGGCGTTCAAAACAGCGTTTGCTGGCGCTGTTAGCGCTCTAAACAGTGTTTCTGAGCATAACTTGTGGCAAAAGTGCAACTTTTGAAGAATGAAAAGAAAACTCATATTTTGTTCCAAAACAGTGTTTGGATGTGATAACAAGCTGTTTTATCATGTTTGTAATGTTACACATGCATTTCCAAACAAGTAGTAAGTATTGTATTAAGGCGTTCAAAACAGCGTTTGCTGGCGCTGTTAGCGCTCTAAACAGTGTTTCTGAGCATAACTTGTGGCAAAAGTGCAACTTTTGAAGAATGAAAAGAAAACTCATATTTTGTTCCAAAACAGTGTTTGGATGTGATAACAAGCTGTTTTATCATGTTTGTAATGTTACACATGCATTTCCAAACAAGTAGTAAGTCTTGCATTTAGGCGTTCAAAACAGCGTTTGCTGGCTCTGTAAACGCTCTAAACAGTGTTTCTGAGCATAACTTGGAGCAAAAGTGCAACTTTTGAAGAATGAACTGAAAACTCATATTTTGTTCTAAAACAGTGTTTGGATGTGATAACAAGCTGTTTTATCATGTTTGTAATGTTACACATGCATTTCCAAACAAGTAGTAAGTCTTGTATTAAGGCGTTCAAAACAGCGTTTGCTGTCGCTGTAAGCGCTCTAAACAGTGTTTCTGAGCATAACTTGGAGCAAAAGTGCAACTTTTGAAGAATGAACTGAAAACTCATATTTTGTTCCAAAACAGTGTTTGGACGTGATAACAAGCTGTTTTATCATGTTTGTAATGTTACACATGCATTTCCAAACAAGTAGTAAGTCTTGTATTAAGGCGTTCAAAACAGCGTTTGCTGGCGCTGTAAGCGCTCTAAACAGTGTTTCTGAGCATAACTTGTGGCAAAAGTGCAACTTTTGAAGAATGAAAAGAAAACTCATATTTTGTTCCAAAACAGTGTTTGGATGTGATAACAAGCTGTTTTATCATGTTTGTAATGTTACACATGCATTTCCAAACAAGTAGTAAGTCTTGTATTAAGGCGTTCAAAACAGCGTTTGCTGGCGCTGTTAGCCCTCTAAACAGTGTTTCTGAGCATAACTTGTGGCAAAAGTGCAACTTTTGAAGAATGAAAAGAAAACTCATATTTTGTTCCAAAACAGTGTTTGGATGTGATAACAAGCTGTTTTATCATGTTTGTAATGTTACACATGCATTTCCAAACAAGTAGTAAGTATTGTATTAAGGCGTTCAAAACAGCGTTTGCTGGCGCTGTTAGCGCTCTAAACAGTGTTTCTGAGCATAACTTGTGGCAAAAGTGCAACTTTTGAAGAATGAAAAGAAAACTCATATTTTGTTCCAAAACAGTGTTTGGATGTGATAACAAGCTGTTTTATCATGTTTGTAATGTTACACATGCATTTCCAAACAAGTAGTAAGTCTTGCATTTAGGCGTTCAAAACAGCGTTTGCTGGCTCTGTAAACGCTCTAAACAGTGTTTCTGAGCATAACTTGGAGCAAAAGTGCAACTTTTGAAGAATGAACTGAAAACTCATATTTTGTTCTAAAACAGTGTTTGGATGTGATAACAAGCTGTTTTATCATGTTTGTAATGTTACACATGCATTTCCAAACAAGTAGTAAGTCTTGTATTAAGGCGTTCAAAACAGCGTTTGCTGTCGCTGTAAGCGCTCTAAACAGTGTTTCTGAGCATAACTTGGAGCAAAAGTGCAACTTTTGAAGAATGAACTGAAAACTCATATTTTGTTCCAAAACAGTGTTTGGACGTGATAACAAGCTGTTATATCATGTTTGTAATGTTACACATGCATTTCCAAACAAGTAGTAAGTCTTGTATTAAGGCGTTCAAAACAGCGTTTGCTGGCTCTGTAAACGCTCTAAACAGTGTTTCTGAGCATAACTTGGGGCAAAAGTGCAACTTTTGAAGAATGAACTGACAACTCATATTTTTTTCCAAAACAGTGTTTGGATGTGATAGCAAGCTGTTTTATCATGTTTGTAATGTTACACATGCATTTCCAAACAAGTAGTAAGTCTTGTATTAAGGCGTTCAAAACAGCGTTTGCTGGCGCTGTAAGCGCTCTAAACAGTGTTTCTGAGCATAACTTGTGGCAAAAGTGCAACTTTTGAAGAATGAAAAGAAAACTCATATTTTGTTCCAAAACAGTGTTTGGATGTGATAGCAAGCTGTTTTATCATGTTTGTAATGTTACACATGCATTTCCAAACAAGTAGTAAGTCTTGTATTAAGGCGTTCAAAACCGCGTTTGCTGGCGCTGTAAGCGCTCTAAACAGTGTTTCTGAGCATAACTTGGAGCAAAAGTGCAACTTTTGAAGAATGAACTGAAAACTCATATTTTGTTCCAAAACAGTGTTTGGACGTGATAACAAGCTGTTTTATCATGTTTGTAATGTTACACATGCATTTCCAAACAAGTAGTAAGTCTTGTATTAAGGCGTTCAAAACAGCGTTTGCTGGCTCTGTAAACGCTCTAAACAGTGTTTCTGAGCATAACTTGGGGAAAAAGTGCAACTTTTGAAGAATGAACTGACAACTCATATTTTGTTCCAAAACAGTGTTTGGATGTGATAGCAAGCTGTTTTATCATGTTTGTAATGTTACACATGCATTTCCAAACAAGTAGTAAGTCTTGTATTAAGGCGTTCAAAACAGCGTTTGCTGGCGCTGTTAGCGCTCTAAACAGTGTTTCTGAGCATAACTTGTGGCAAAAGTGCAACTTTTGAAGAATGAAAAGAAAACTCATATTTTGTTCCAAAACAGTGTTTGGATGTGATAACAAGCTGTTTTATCATGTTTGTAATGTTACACATGCATTTCCAAACAAGTAGTAAGTCTTGCATTTAGGCGTTCAAAACAGCGTTTGCTGGCTCTGTAAACGCTCTAAACAGTGTTTCTGAGCATAACTTGGAGCAAAAGTGCAACTTTTGAAGAATGAACTGAAAACTCATATTTTGTTCTAAAACAGTGTTTGGATGTGATAACAAGCTGTTTTATCATGTTTGTAATGTTACACATGCATTTCCAAACAAGTAGTAAGTCTTGTATTAAGGCGTTCAAAACAGCGTTTGCTGGCGCTGTTAGCGCTCTAAACAGTGTTTCTGAGCATAACTTGGAGCAAAAGTGCAACTTTTGAAGAATGAACTGAAAACTCATATTTTGTTCTAAAACAGTGTTTGGATGTGATAACAAGCTGTTTTATCATGTTTGTAATGTTACACATGCATTTCCAAACAAGTAGTAAGTCTTGTATTAAGGCGTTCAAAACAGCGTTTGCTGTCGCTGTAAGCGCTCTAAACAGTGTTTCTGAGCATAACTTGGAGCAAAAGTGCAACTTTTGAAGAATGAACTGAAAACTCATATTTTGTTCCAAAACAGTGTTTGGACGTGATAACAAGCTGTTTTATCATGTTTGTAATGTTACACATGCATTTCCAAACAAGTAGTAAGTCTTGTATTAAGGCATTCAAAACAGCGTTTGCTGGCTCTGTAAACGCTCTAAACAGTGTTTCTGAGCATAACTTGGGGCAAAAGTGCAACTTTTGAAGAATGAACTGACAACTCATATTTTGTTCCAAAACAGTGTTTGGATGTGATAGCAAGCTGTTTTATCATGTTTGTAATGTTACACATGCATTTCCAAACAAGTAGTAAGTCTTGTATTAAGGCGTTCAAAACAGCGTTTGCTGGCGCTGTAAGCGCTCTAAACAGTGTTTCTGAGCATAACTTGGAGCAAAAGTGCAACTTTTGAAGAATGAACTGAAAACTCATATTTTGTTCCAAAACAGTGTTTGGACGTGATAACAAGCTGTTTTATCATGTTTGTAATGTTACACATGCATTTCCAAACAAGTAGTAAGTCTTGTATTAAGGCGTTCAAAACAGCGTTTGCTGGCTCTGTAAACGCTCTAAACAGTGTTTCTGAGCATAACTTGGGGCAAAAGTGCAACTTTTGAAGAATGAACTGACAACTCATATTTTGTTCCAAAACAGTGTTTGGATGTGATAGCAAGCTGTTTTATCATGTTTGTAATGTTACACATGCATTTCCAAACAAGTAGTAAGTCTTGTATTAAGGCGTTCAAAACAGCGTTTGCTGGCGCTGTAAGCGCTCTAAACAGTGTTTCTGAGCATAACTTGTGGCAAAAGTGCAACTTTTGAAGAATGAAAAGAAAACTCATATTTTGTTCCAAAACAGTGTTTGGATGTGATAACAAGCTGTTTTATCATGTTTGTAATGTTACACATGCATTTCCAAACAAGTAGTAAGTCTTGTATTAAGGCGTTCAAAACAGCGTTTGCTGGCGCTGTTAGCGCTCTAAACAGTGTTTCTGAGCATAACTTGTGGCAAAAGTGCAACTTTTGAAGAATGAAAAGAAAACTCATATTTTGTTCCAAAACAGTGTTTGGATGTGATAACAAGCTGTTTTATCATGTTTGTAATGTTACACATGCATTTCCAAACAAGTAGTAAGTATTGTATTAAGGCGTTCAAAACAGCGTTTGCTGGCGCTGTTAGCGCTCTAAACAGTGTTTCTGAGCATAACTTGTGGCAAAAGTGCAACTTTTGAAGAATGAAAAGAAAACTCATATTTTGTTCCAAAACAGTGTTTGGATGTGATAACAAGCTGTTTTATCATGTTTGTAATGTTACACATGCATTTCCAAACAAGTAGTAAGTCTTGCATTTAGGCGTTCAAAACAGCGTTTGCTGGCTCTGTAAACGCTCTAAACAGTGTTTCTGAGCATAACTTGGAGCAAAAGTGCAACTTTTGAAGAATGAACTGAAAACTCATATTTTGTTCTAAAACAGTGTTTGGATGTGATAACAAGCTGTTTTATCATGTTTGTAATGTTACACATGCATTTCCAAACAAGTAGTAAGTCTTGTATTAAGGCGTTCAAAACAGCGTTTGCTGTCGCTGTAAGCGCTCTAAACAGTGTTTCTGAGCATAACTTGGAGCAAAAGTGCAACTTTTGAAGAATGAACTGAAAACTCATATTTTGTTCCAAAACAGTGTTTGGACGTGATAACAAGCTGTTTTATCATGTTTGTAATGTTACACATGCATTTCCAAACAAGTAGTAAGTCTTGTATTAAGGCGTTCAAAACAGCGTTTGCTGGCGCTGTAAGCGCTCTAAACAGTGTTTCTGAGCATAACTTGTGGCAAAAGTGCAACTTTTGAAGAATGAAAAGAAAACTCATATTTTGTTCCAAAACAGTGTTTGGATGTGATAACAAGCTGTTTTATCATGTTTGTAATGTTACACATGCATTTCCAAACAAGTAGTAAGTCTTGTATTAAGGCGTTCAAAACAGCGTTTGCTGGCGCTGTTAGCGCTCTAAACAGTGTTTCTGAGCATAACTTGTGGCAAAAGTGCAACTTTTGAAGAATGAAAAGAAAACTCATATTTTGTTCCAAAACAGTGTTTGGATGTGATAACAAGCTGTTTTATCATGTTTGTAATGTTACACATGCATTTCCAAACAAGTAGTAAGTATTGTATTAAGGCGTTCAAAACAGCGTTTGCTGGCGCTGTTAGCGCTCTAAACAGTGTTTCTGAGCATAACTTGTGGCAAAAGTGCAACTTTTGAAGAATGAAAAGAAAACTCATATTTTGTTCCAAAACAGTGTTTGGATGTGATAACAAGCTGTTTTATCATGTTTGTAATGTTACACATGCATTTCCAAACAAGTAGTAAGTCTTGCATTTAGGCGTTCAAAACAGCGTTTGCTGGCTCTGTAAACGCTCTAAACAGTGTTTCTGAGCATAACTTGGAGCAAAAGTGCAACTTTTGAAGAATGAACTGAAAACTCATATTTTGTTCTAAAACAGTGTTTGGATGTGATAACAAGCTGTTTTATCATGTTTGTAATGTTACACATGCATTTCCAAACAAGTAGTAAGTCTTGTATTAAGGCGTTCAAAACAGCGTTTGCTGTCGCTGTAAGCGCTCTAAACAGTGTTTCTGAGCATAACTTGGAGCAAAAGTGCAACTTTTGAAGAATGAACTGAAAACTCATATTTTGTTCCAAAACAGTGTTTGGACGTGATAACAAGCTGTTTTATCATGTTTGTAATGTTACACATGCATTTCCAAACAAGTAGTAAGTCTTGTATTAAGGCGTTCAAAACAGCGTTTGCTGGCTCTGTAAACGCTCTAAACAGTGTTTCTGAGCATAACTTGGGGCAAAAGTGCAACTTTTGAAGAATGAACTGACAACTCATATTTTGTTCCAAAACAGTGTTTGGATGTGATAGCAAGCTGTTTTATCATGTTTGTAATGTTACACATGCATTTCCAAACAAGTAGTAAGTCTTGTATTAAGGCGTTCAAAACAGCGTTTGCTGGCGCTGTAAGCGCTCTAAACAGTGTTTCTGAGCATAACTTGTGGCAAAAGTGCAACTTTTGAAGAATGAAAAGAAAACTCATATTTTGTTCCAAAACAGTGTTTGGATGTGATAGCAAGCTGTTTTATCATGTTTGTAATGTTACACATGCATTTCCAAACAAGTAGTAAGTCTTGTATTAAGGCGTTCAAAACCGCGTTTGCTGGCGCTGTAAGCGCTCTAAACAGTGTTTCTGAGCATAACTTGGAGCAAAAGTGCAACTTTTGAAGAATGAACTGAAAACTCATATTTTGTTCCAAAACAGTGTTTGGACGTGATAACAAGCTGTTTTATCATGTTTGTAATGTTACACATGCATTTCCAAACAAGTAGTAAGTCTTGTATTAAGGCGTTCAAAACAGCGTTTGCTGGCTCTGTAAACGCTCTAAACAGTGTTTCTGAGCATAACTTGGGGAAAAAGTGCAACTTTTGAAGAATGAACTGACAACTCATATTTTGTTCCAAAACAGTGTTTGGATGTGATAGCAAGCTGTTTTATCATGTTTGTAATGTTACACATGCATTTCCAAACAAGTAGTAAGTCTTGTATTAAGGCGTTCAAAACAGCGTTTGCTGGCGCTGTTAGCGCTCTAAACAGTGTTTCTGAGCATAACTTGTGGCAAAAGTGCAACTTTTGAAGAATGAAAAGAAAACTCATATTTTGTTCCAAAACAGTGTTTGGATGTGATAACAAGCTGTTTTATCATGTTTGTAATGTTACACATGCATTTCCAAACAAGTAGTAAGTCTTGCATTTAGGCGTTCAAAACAGCGTTTGCTGGCTCTGTAAACGCTCTAAACAGTGTTTCTGAGCATAACTTGGAGCAAAAGTGCAACTTTTGAAGAATGAACTGAAAACTCATATTTTGTTCTAAAACAGTGTTTGGATGTGATAACAAGCTGTTTTATCATGTTTGTAATGTTACACATGCATTTCCAAACAAGTAGTAAGTCTTGTATTAAGGCGTTCAAAACAGCGTTTGCTGGCGCTGTAAGCGCTCTAAACAGTGTTTCTGAGCATAACTTGGAGCAAAAGTGCAACTTTTGAAGAATGAACTGAAAACTCATATTTTGTTCCAAAACAGTGTTTGGACGTGATAACAAGCTGTTTTATCATGTTTGTAATGTTACACATGCATTTCCAAACAAGTAGTAAGTCTTGTATTAAGGCGTTCAAAACAGCGTTTGCTGGCGCTGTAAGCGCTCTAAACAGTGTTTCTGAGCATAACTTGTGGCAAAAGTGCAACTTTTGAAGAATGAAAAGAAAACTCATATTTTGTTCCAAAACAGTGTTTGGATGTGATAACAAGCTGTTTTATCATGTTTGTAATGTTACACATGCATTTCCAAACAAGTAGTAAGTCTTGTATTAAGGCGTTCAAAACAGCGTTTGCTGGCGCTGTTAGCGCTCTAAACAGTGTTTCTGAGCATAACTTGTGGCAAAAGTGCAACTTTTGAAGAATAAAAAGAAAACTCATATTTTGTTCCAAAACAGTGTTTGGATGTGATAGCAAGCTGTTTTATCATGTTTGTAATGTTACACATGCATTTCCAAACAAGTAGTAAGTCTTGTATTAAGGCGTTCAAAACCGCGTTTGCTGGCGCTGTAAGCGCTCTAAACAGTGTTTCTGAGCATAACTTGGAGCAAAAGTGCAACTTTTGAAGAATGAACTGAAAACTCATATTTTGTTCCAAAACAGTGTTTGGACGTGATAACAAGCTGTTTTATCATGTTTGTAATGTTACACATGCATTTCCAAACAAGTAGTAAGTCTTGTATTAAGGCGTTCAAAACAGCGTTTGCTGGCTCTGTAAACGCTCTAAACAGTGTTTCTGAGCATAACTTGGGGCAAAAGTGCAACTTTTGAAGAATGAACTGACAACTCATATTTTGTTCCAAAACAGTGTTTGGATGTGATAGCAAGCTGTTTTATCATGTTTGTAATGTTACACATGCATTTCCAAACAAGTAGTAAGTCTTGTATTAAGGCGTTCAAAACAGCGTTTGCTGGCGCTGTTAGCGCTCTAAACAGTGTTTCTGAGCATAACTTGTGGCAAAAGTGCAACTTTTGAAGAATGAAAAGAAAACTCATATTTTGTTCCAAAACAGTGTTTGGATGTGATAACAAGCTGTTTTATCATGTTTGTAATGTTACACATGCATTTCCAAACAAGTAGTAAGTCTTGCATTTAGGCGTTCAAAACAGCGTTTGCTGGCTCTGTAAACGCTCTAAACAGTGTTTCTGAGCATAACTTGGAGCAAAAGTGCAACTTTTGAAGAATGAACTGAAAACTCATATTTTGTTCTAAAACAGTGTTTGGATGTGATAACAAGCTGTTTTATCATGTTTGTAATGTTACACATGCATTTCCAAACAAGTAGTAAGTCTTGTATTAAGGCGTTCAAAACAGCGTTTGCTGGCGCTGTAAGCGCTCTAAACAATGTTTCTGAGCATAACTTGGAGCAAAAGTGCAACTTTTGAAGAATGAACTGAAAACTCATATTTTGTTCCAAAACAGTGTTTGGACGTGATAACAAGCTGTTTTATCATGTTTGTAATGTTACACATGCATTTCCAAACAAGTAGTAAGTCTTGTATTAAGGCGTTCAAAACAGCGTTTCCTGGCGCTGTTAGCGCTCTAAACAGTGTTTCTGAGCATAACTTGTGGCAAAAGTGCAACTTTTGAAGAATGAAAAGAAAACTCATATTTTGTTCCAAAACAGTGTTTGGATGTGATAACAAGCTGTTTTATCATGTTTGTAATGTTACACATGCATTTCCAAACAAGTAGTAAGTCTTGCATTTAGGCGTTCAAAACAGCGTTTGCTGGCTCTGTAAACGCTCTAAACAGTGTTTCTGAGCATAACTTGGAGCAAAAGTGCAACTTTTGAAGAATGAACTGAAAACTCATATTTTGTTCTAAAACAGTGTTTGGATGTGATAACAAGCTGTTTTATCATGTTTGTAATGTTACACATGCATTTCCAAACAAGTAGTAAGTCTTGTATTAAGGCGTTCAAAACAGCGTTTGCTGTCGCTGTAAGCGCTCTAAACAGTGTTTCTGAGCATAACTTGGAGCAAAAGTGCAACTTTTGAAGAATGAACTGAAAACTCATATTTTGTTCCAAAACAGTGTTTGGACGTGATAACAAGCTGTTTTATCATGTTTGTAATGTTACACATGCATTTCCAAACAAGTAGTAAGTCTTGTATTAAGGCGTTCAAAACAGCGTTTGCTGGCTCTGTAAACGCTCTAAACAGTGTTTCTGAGCATAACTTGGGGCAAAAGTGCAACTTTTGAAGAATGAACTGACAACTCATATTTTGTTCCAAAACAGTGTTTGGATGTGATAGCAAGCTGTTTTATCATGTTTGTAATGTTACACATGCATTTCCAAACAAGTAGTAAGTCTTGTATTAAGGCGTTCAAAACAGCGTTTGCTGGCGCTGTAAGCGCTCTAAACAGTGTTTCTGAGCATAACTTGGAGCAAAAGTGCAACTTTTGATGAATGAACTGAAAACTCATATTTTGTTCCAAAACAGTGTTTGGACGTGATAACAAGCTGTTTTATCATGTTTGTAATGTTACACATGCATTTCCAAACAAGTAGTAAGTCTTGTATTAAGGCGTTCAAAACAGCGTTTGCTGGCTCTGTAAACGCTCTAAACAGTGTTTCTGAGCATAACTTGGGGCAAAAGTGCAACTTTTGAAGAATGAACTGACAACTCATATTTTGTTCCAAAACAGTGTTTGGATGTGATAGCAAGCTGTTTTATCATGTTTGTAATGTTACACATGCATTTCCAAACAAGTAGTAAGTCTTGTATTAAGGCGTTCAAAACAGCGTTTGCTGGCGCTGTAAGCGCTCTAAACAGTGTTTCTGAGCATAACTTGTGGCAAAAGTGCAACTTTTGAAGAATGAAAAGAAAACTCATATTTTGTTCCAAAACAGTGTTTGGATGTGATAACAAGCTGTTTTATCATGTTTGTAATGTTACACATGCATTTCCAAACAAGTAGTAAGTCTTGTATTAAGGCGTTCAAAACAGCGTTTGCTGGCGCTGTTAGCGCTCTAAACAGTGTTTCTGAGCATAACTTGTGGCAAAAGTGCAACTTTTGAAGAATGAAAAGAAAACTCATATTTTGTTCCAAAACAGTGTTTGGATGTGATAACAAGCTGTTTTATCATGTTTGTAATGTTACACATGCATTTCCAAACAAGTAGTAAGTATTGTATTAAGGCGTTCAAAACAGCGTTTGCTGGCGCTGTTAGCGCTCTAAACAGTGTTTCTGAGCATAACTTGTGGCAAAAGTGCAACTTTTGAAGAATGAAAAGAAAACTCATATTTTGTTCCAAAACAGTGTTTGGATGTGATAACAAGCTGTTTTATCATGTTTGTAATGTTACACATGCATTTCCAAACAAGTAGTAAGTCTTGCATTTAGGCGTTCAAAACAGCGTTTGCTGGCTCTGTAAACGCTCTAAACAGTGTTTCTGAGCATAACTTGGAGCAAAAGTGCAACTTTTGAAGAATGAACTGAAAACTCATATTTTGTTCTAAAACAGTGTTTGGATGTGATAACAAGCTGTTTTATCATGTTTGTAATGTTACACATGCATTTCCAAACAAGTAGTAAGTCTTGTATTAAGGCGTTCAAAACAGCGTTTGCTGTCGCTGTAAGCGCTCTAAACAGTGTTTCTGAGCATAACTTGGAGCAAAAGTGCAACTTTTGAAGAATGAACTGAAAACTCATATTTTGTTCCAAAACAGTGTTTGGACGTGATAACAAGCTGTTTTATCATGTTTGTAATGTTACACATGCATTTCCAAACAAGTAGTAAGTCTTGTATTAAGGCGTTCAAAACAGCGTTTGCTGGCGCTGTAAGCGCTCTAAACAGTGTTTCTGAGCATAACTTGTGGCAAAAGTGCAACTTTTGAAGAATGAAAAGAAAACTCATATTTTGTTCCAAAACAGTGTTTGGATGTGATAACAAGCTGTTTTATCATGTTTGTAATGTTACACATGCATTTCCAAACAAGTAGTAAGTCTTGTATTAAGGCGTTCAAAACAGCGTTTGCTGGCGCTGTTAGCGCTCTAAACAGTGTTTCTGAGCATAACTTGTGGCAAAAGTGCAACTTTTGAAGAATGAAAAGAAAACTCATATTTTGTTCCAAAACAGTGTTTGGATGTGATAACAAGCTGTTTTATCATGTTTGTAATGTTACACATGCATTTCCAAACAAGTAGTAAGTATTGTATTAAGGCGTTCAAAACAGCGTTTGCTGGCGCTGTTAGCGCTCTAAACAGTGTTTCTGAGCATAACTTGTGGCAAAAGTGCAACTTTTGAAGAATGAAAAGAAAACTCATATTTTGTTCCAAAACAGTGTTTGGATGTGATAACAAGCTGTTTTATCATGTTTGTAATGTTACACATGCATTTCCAAACAAGTAGTAAGTCTTGCATTTAGGCGTTCAAAACAGCGTTTGCTGGCTCTGTAAACGCTCTAAACAGTGTTTCTGAGCATAACTTGGAGCAAAAGTGCAACTTTTGAAGAATGAACTGAAAACTCATATTTTGTTCTAAAACAGTGTTTGGATGTGATAACAAGCTGTTTTATCATGTTTGTAATGTTACACATGCATTTCCAAACAAGTAGTAAGTCTTGTATTAAGGCGTTCAAAACAGCGTTTGCTGTCGCTGTAAGCGCTCTAAACAGTGTTTCTGAGCATAACTTGGAGCAAAAGTGCAACTTTTGAAGAATGAACTGAAAACTCATATTTTGTTCCAAAACAGTGTTTGGACGTGATAACAAGCTATTTTATCATGTTTGTAATGTTACACATGCATTTCCAAACAAGTAGTAAGTCTTGTATTAAGGCGTTCAAAACAGCGTTTGCTGGCTCTGTAAACGCTCTAAACAGTGTTTCTGAGCATAACTTGGGGCAAAAGTGCAACTTTTGAAGAATGAACTGACAACTCATATTTTGTTCCAAAACAGTGTTTGGATGTGATAGCAAGCTGTTTTATCATGTTTGTAATGTTACACATGCATTTCCAAACAAGTAGTAAGTCTTGTATTAAGGCGTTCAAAACAGCGTTTGCTGGCGCTGTAAGCGCTCTAAACAGTGTTTCTGAGCATAACTTGTGGCAAAAGTGCAACTTTTGAAGAATGAAAAGAAAACTCATATTTTGTTCCAAAACAGTGTTTGGATGTGATAGCAAGCTGTTTTATCATGTTTGTAATGTTACACATGCATTTCCAAACAAGTAGTAAGTCTTGTATTAAGGCGTTCAAAACCGCGTTTGCTGGCGCTGTAAGCGCTCTAAACAGTGTTTCTGAGCATAACTTGGAGCAAAAGTGCAACTTTTGAAGAATGAACTGAAAACTCATATTTTGTTCCAAAACAGTGTTTGGACGTGATAACAAGCTGTTTTATCATGTTTGTAATGTTACACATGCATTTCCAAACAAGTAGTAAGTCTTGTATTAAGGCGTTCAAAACAGCGTTTGCTGGCTCTGTAAACGCTCTAAACAGTGTTTCTGAGCATAACTTGGGGAAAAAGTGCAACTTTTGAAGAATGAACTGACAACTCATATTTTGTTCCAAAACAGTGTTTGGATGTGATAGCAAGCTGTTTTATCATGTTTGTAATGTTACACATGCATTTCCAAACAAGTAGTAAGTCTTGTATTAAGGCGTTCAAAACAGCGTTTGCTGGCGCTGTTAGCGCTCTAAACAGTGTTTCTGAGCATAACTTGTGGCAAAAGTGCAACTTTTGAAGAATGAAAAGAAAACTCATATTTTGTTCCAAAACAGTGTTTGGATGTGATAACAAGCTGTTTTATCATGTTTGTAATGTTACACATGCATTTCCAAACAAGTAGTAAGTCTTGTATTAAGGCGTTCAAAACAGCGTTTGCTGGCGCTGTTAGCGCTCTAAACAGTGTTTCTGAGCATAACTTGTGGCAAAAGTGCAACTTTTGAAGAATGAAAAAAGAAACTCATATTTTGTTCCAAAACAGTGTTTGGATGTGATAACAAGCTGTTTTATCATGTTTGTAATGTTACACATGCATTTCCAAACAAGTAGTAAGTCTTGCATTTAGGCGTTCAAAACAGCGTTTGCTGGCTCTGTAAACGCTCTAAACAGTGTTTCTGAGCATAACTTGGAGCAAAAGTGCAACTTTTGAAGAATGAACTGAAAACTCATATTTTGTTCTAAAACAGTGTTTGGATGTGATAACAAGCTGTTTTATCATGTTTGTAATGTTACACATGCATTTCCAAACAAGTAGTAAGTCTTGTATTAAGGCGTTCAAAACAGCGTTTGCTGGCGCTGTAAGCGCTCTAAACAGTGTTTCTGAGCATAACTTGTGGCAAAAGTGCAACTTTTGAAGAATGAAAAGAAAACTCATATTTTGTTCCAAAACAGTGTTTGGATGTGATAACAAGCTGTTTTATCATGTTTGTAATGTTACACATGCATTTCCAAACAAGTAGTAAGTCTTGTATTAAGGCGTTCAAAACAGCGTTTGCTGGCGCTGTTAGCGCTCTAAACAGTGTTTCTGAGCATAACTTGTGGCAAAAGTGCAACTTTTGAAGAATGAAAAGAAAACTCATATTTTGTTCCAAAACAGTGTTTGGATGTGATAACAAGCTGTTTTATCATGTTTGTAATGTTACACATGCATTTCCAAACAAGTAGTAAGTATTGTATTAAGGCGTTCAAAACAGCGTTTGCTGGCGCTGTTAGCGCTCTAAACAGTGTTTCTGAGCATAACTTGTGGCAAAAGTGCAACTTTTGAAGAATGAAAAGAAAACTCATATTTTGTTCCAAAACAGTGTTTGGATGTGATAACAAGCTGTTTTATCATGTTTGTAATGTTACACATGCATTTCCAAACAAGTAGTAAGTCTTGCATTTAGGCGTTCAAAACAGCGTTTGCTGGCTCTGTAAACGCTCTAAACAGTGTTTCTGAGCATAACTTGGAGCAAAAGTGCAACTTTTGAAGAATGAACTGAAAACTCATATTTTGTTCTAAAACAGTGTTTGGATGTGATAACAAGCTGTTTTATCATGTTTGTAATGTTACACATGCATTTCCAAACAAGTAGTAAGTCTTGTATTAAGGCGTTCAAAACAGCGTTTGCTGTCGCTGTAAGCGCTCTAAACAGTGTTTCTGAGCATAACTTGGAGCAAAAGTGCAACTTTTGAAGAATGAACTGAAAACTCATATTTTGTTCCAAAACAGTGTTTGGACGTGATAACAAGCTATTTTATCATGTTTGTAATGTTACACATGCATTTCCAAACAAGTAGTAAGTCTTGTATTAAGGCGTTCAAAACAGCGTTTGCTGGCTCTGTAAACGCTCTAAACAGTGTTTCTGAGCATAACTTGGGGCAAAAGTGCAACTTTTGAAGAATGAACTGACAACTCATATTTTGTTCCAAAACAGTGTTTGGATGTGATAGCAAGCTGTTTTATCATGTTTGTAATGTTACACATGCATTTCCAAACAAGTAGTAAGTCTTGTATTAAGGCGTTCAAAACAGCGTTTGCTGGCGCTGTAAGCGCTCTAAACAGTGTTTCTGAGCATAACTTGTGGCAAAAGTGCAACTTTTGAAGAATGAAAAGAAAACTCATATTTTGTTCCAAAACAGTGTTTGGATGTGATAGCAAGCTGTTTTATCATGTTTGTAATGTTACACATGCATTTCCAAACAAGTAGTAAGTCTTGTATTAAGGCGTTCAAAACCGCGTTTGCTGGCGCTGTAAGCGCTCTAAACAGTGTTTCTGAGCATAACTTGGAGCAAAAGTGCAACTTTTGAAGAATGAACTGAAAACTCATATTTTGTTCCAAAACAGTGTTTGGACGTGATAACAAGCTGTTTTATCATGTTTGTAATGTTACACATGCATTTCCAAACAAGTAGTAAGTCTTGTATTAAGGCGTTCAAAACAGCGTTTGCTGGCTCTGTAAACGCTCTAAACAGTGTTTCTGAGCATAACTTGGGGAAAAAGTGCAACTTTTGAAGAATGAACTGACAACTCATATTTTGTTCCAAAACAGTGTTTGGATGTGATAGCAAGCTGTTTTATCATGTTTTGTAATGTTACACATGCATTTCCAAACAAGTAGTAAGTCTTGTATTAAGGCGTTCAAAACAGCGTTTGCTGGCGCTGTTAGCGCTCTAAACAGTGTTTCTGAGCATAACTTGTGGCAAAAGTGCAACTTTTGAAGAATGAAAAGAAAACTCATATTTTGTTCCAAAACAGTGTTTGGATGTGATAACAAGCTGTTTTATCATGTTTGTAATGTTACACATGCATTTCCAAACAAGTAGTAAGTCTTGCATTTAGGCGTTCAAAACAGCGTTTGCTGGCTCTGTAAACGCTCTAAACAGTGTTTCTGAGCATAACTTGGAGCAAAAGTGCAACTTTTGAAGAATGAACTGAAAACTCATATTTTGTTCTAAAACAGTGTTTGGATGTCTGTTTTATCATGTTTGTAATGTACACATGCATTTCCAAACAAAGTAGTAAGTCTTGTATTAAGGCGTTCAAAACAGCGTTTGGCTGGCTCTGTAAACGCTCTAAACAGTGTTTCTGAGCATAACTTGGGGCAAAAGTGCAACTTTTGAAGAATGAACTGACAACTCATATTTTGTTCCAAAACAGTGTTTGGATGTGATAGCAAGCTGTTTATCATGTTTGTAATGTTACACATGCATTTTCCAAACAAGTAGTAAGTCTTGTATTAAGGCGTTCAAACAGCGTTTGCTGCGCTGTTAGCGCTCTAAACAGTGTTTTCTGAGCATAACTTGTGGCAAAAGTGCAACTTTTGAAGATGAAAAGAAAACTCATATTTTGTTCCAAAACAGTGTTTGGATGTGATAACAAGCTGTTTTATCATGTTTGTAATGTTACACATGCATTTCCAAACAAGTATAAGTCTTGCATTTAGGCGTCAAAACAGCGTTTTGCTGGCTCTGTACACGCTCTAAACAGTGTTTCTGAGCATAACTTGGAGCAAAAGTGCAACTTTTGAAGAATGAACTGAAAACTCATTTTTGTTCTAAAACAGTGTTTGGATGTGATAACAAGCTGTTTTATCATGTTTGTATTGTTACACATGCATTTCCAAACAAGTAGTAAGTCTTGTAATTAAGGCGTTCAAAACAGCGTTTGCTGGCGCTGTAAGCGCTCTAAACAGTGTTTCTGAGCATAACTTGGAGCAAAAAGTGCAACTTTTGAAGAATGAACTGAAAACTCATATTTTGTTCCAAAACAGTGTTTGGACGTGATAACAAGCTGTTTTATCATGTTTGTAATGTTACACATGCATTTCCAAACAAGTAGTAAGTCTTGTAATAAGGCGTTCAAAACAGCGTTTGCTGGCTCTGTAAACGCTCTAAACAGTGTTTTCTGAGCATAACTTGTGGCAAAAGTGCAACTTTTGAAGAATGAAAAGAAAACTCATATTTGTTCCAAACAGTGTTTGGATGTGATAACAAGCTGTTTTATCATGTTTGTAATGTTACACATGCATTTCCAAACAAGTAGTAAGTCTTGCATTTAGGCGTTCAAAACAGCGTTTGCTGGCTCTGTAAACGCTCTAAACAGTGTTTCTGAGCATAACTTGGAGCAAAAGTGCAACTTTTGAAGAATGAACTGAAAACTCATATTTTGTTCTAAAACAGTGTTTGGATGTGATAACAAGCTGTTTTATCATGTTTGTAATGTTACACATGCATTTCCAAACAAGTAGTAAGTCTTGTATTAAGGCGTTCAAAACAGCGTTTGCTGGCGCTGTAAGCGCTCTAAACAGTGTTCTGAGCATAACTTGGAGCAAAAGTGCAACTTTTGAAGAATGAAACTGAAAACTCATATTTTGTTCCAAAACAGTGTTTGGACGTGATAACAAGCTGTTTTATCATGTTTGTAATGTTACACATGCATTTCCAAACAAGTAGTAAGTCTTGTATTAAGGCGTTCAAAACAGCGTTTGCTGGCGCTGTAAGCGCTCTAAACAGTGTTTCTGAGCATAACTTGTGGCAAAAGTGCAACTTTTGAAGAATGAAAAGAAAACTCATATTTTGTTCCCAAAACAGTGTTTGGATGTGATAACAAGCTGTTTTATCATGTTTGTAATGTTACACATGCATTTCCAAACAAGGTAGTAAGTCTTGCATTTAGGCGTTCAAAACAGCGTTTGCTGGCTCTGTAAACGCTCTAAACAGTGTTTCTGAGCATAACTTGGAGCAAAAGTGCAACTTTTGAAGAATGAACTGAAAACTCATATTTTGTTCTAAAACAGTGTTTGGATGTGATAACAAGCTGTTTTATCATGTTTGTAATGTTACACATGCATTTCCAAACAAGTAGTAAGTCTTGTATTAAGGCGTTCAAAACAGCGTTTGCTGGCGCTGTAAGCGCTCTAAACAGTGTTTCTGAGCATAACTTGGAGCAAAAGTGCAACTTTTGAAGAATGAACTGAAAACTCATATTTTGTTCCAAAACAGTGTTTGGACGTGATAACAAGCTGTTTTATCATGTTTGTAATGTTACACATGCATTTCCAAACAAGTAGTAAGTCTTGTATTAAGGCGTTCAAACAGCGTTTGCTGGCTCTGTAAACGCTCTAAACAGTGTTTCTGAGCATAACTTGGGGCAAAAGTGCAACTTTTGAAGAATGAACTGACAACTCATATTTTGTTCCAAAACAGTGTTTGGATGTGATAGCAAGCTGTTTTATCATGTTTGTAATGTTACACATGCATTTCCAAACAAGTAGTAAGTCTTGTATTAAGGCGTTCAAAACCGCGTTTGCTGGCGCTGTAAGCGCTCTAAACAGTGTTTCTGAGCATAACTTGGAGCAAAAGTGCAACTTTTGAAGAATGAACTGAAAACTCATATTTTGTTCCAAAACAGTGTTTGGACGTGATAACAAGCTGTTTTATCATGTTTGTAATGTTACCACATGCATTTCCAAACAAGTAGTAAGTCTTGTATTAAGGCGTTCAAAACAGCGTTTGCTGGCTCTGTAAACGCTCTAAACAGTGTTTCTGAGCATAACTTGGGGCAAAAGTGCAACTTTTGAAGAATGAACTGACCAACTCATATTTTGTTCCAAAACAGTGTTTGGATGTGATAGCAAGCTGTTTTATCAGGTTGTAATGTTACACATGCATTTCCAAACAAGTAGTAAGTCTTGTATTAAGGCGTTCAAAACAGCGTTTGCTGGCGCTGTTAGCGCTCTAAACAGTGTTTCTGAGCATAACTTGTGGCAAAAGTGCAACTTTTGAAGAATGAAAAGAAAACTCATATTTTGTTCCAAAACAGTGTTTGGATGTGATAACAAGCTGTTTTATCATGTTTGTAATGTTACACATGCATTTCCAAACAAGTAGTAAGTCTTGCATTTAGGCGTTCAAAACAGCGTTTGCTGGCTCTGTAAACGCTCTAAACAGTGTTTCTGAGCATAACTTGGAGCAAAAGTGCAACTTTTGAAGAATGAACTGAAAACTCATATTTTGTTCTAAAACAGTGTTTGGATGTGATAACAAGCTGTTTTATCATGTTTGTAATGTTACACATGCATTTCCAAACAAGTAGTAAGTCTTGTATTAAGGCGTTCAAAACAGCGTTTGCTGGCGCTGTAAGCGCTCTAAACAGTGTTTCTGAGCATAACTTGGAGCAAAAGTGCAACTTTTGAAGAATGAACTGAAAACTCATATTTTGTTCCAAAACAGTGTTTGGACGTGATAACAAGCTGTTTTATCATGTTTGTAATGTTACACATGCATTTCCAAACAAGTAGTAAGTCTTGTATTAAGGCGTTCAAAACAGCGTTTGCTGGCTCTGTAAACGCTCTAAACAGTGTTTCTGAGCATAACTTGGGGCAAAAGTGCAACTTTTGAAGAATGAACTGACAACTCATATTTTGTTCCAAAACAGTGTTTGGATGTGATAGCAAGCTGTTTTATCATGTTTGTAATGTTACACATGCATTTCCAAACAAGTAGTAAGTCTTGTATTAAGGCGTTCAAAACAGCGTTTGCTGGCGCTGTTAGCGCTCTAAACAGTGTTTCTGAGCATAACTTGTGGCAAAAGTGCAACTTTTGAAGAATGAAAAGAAAACTCATATTTTGTTCCAAAACAGTGTTTGGATGTGATAACAAGCTGTTTTATCATGTTTGTAATGTTACACATGCATTTCCAAACAAGTAGTAAGTCTTGCATTTAGGCGTTCAAAACAGCGTTTGCTGGCTCTGTAAACGCTCTAAACAGTGTTTCTGAGGCATAACTTGGAGCAAAAGTGCAACTTTTGAAGAATGAACTGAAAACTCATATTTTGTTCTAAAACAGTGTTTGGATGTGATAACAAGCTGTTTTATCATGTTTGTAATGTTACACATGCATTTCCCAAACAAGTAGTAAGTCTTGTATTACAGGCGTTCAAAACAGCGTTTGCTGGCGCTGTAAGCGCTCTAAACAGTGTTTCTGAGCATAACTTGGAGCAAAAGTGCAACTTTTGAAGAATGAACTGAAAACTCATATTTTGTTCCAAAACAGTGTTTGGACGTGATAACAAGCTGTTTTATCATGTTTGTAATGTTACACATGCATTTCCAAACAAGTAGTAAGTCTTGTATTAAGGCGTTCAAAACAGCGTTTGCTGGCTCTGTAAACGCTCTAAACAGTGTTTCTGAGCATAACTTGGGGCAAAAGTGCAACTTTTGAAGAATGAACTGACAACTCATATTTTGTTCCAAAACAGTGTTTGGATGTGATAGCAAGCTGTTTTATCATGTTTGTAATGTTACACATGCATTTCCAAACAAGTAGTAAGTCTTGTATTAAGGCGTTCAAAACAGCGTTTGCTGGCGCTGTAAGCGCTCTAAACAGTGTTTCTGAGCATAACTTGTGGCAAAAGTGCAACTTTTGAAGAATGAAAAGAAAACTCATATTTTGTTCCAAAACAGTGTTTGGATGTGATAGCAAGCTGTTTTATCATGTTTGTAATGTTACACATGCATTTCCAAACAAGTAGTAAGTCTTGTATTAAGGCGTTCAAAACCGCGTTTGCTGGCGCTGTAAGCGCTCTAAACAGTGTTTCTGAGCATAACTTGGAGCAAAAGTGCAACTTTTGAAGAATGAACTGAAAAACTCATATTTTGTTCCAAAACAGTGTTTGGATGTGATAACAAGCTGTTTTATCATGTTTGTAATGTTACACATGCATTTCCAAACAAGTAGTAAGTCTTGTATTAAGGCGGTTCAAAACAGCGTTTGCTGCGCTGTTAGCGCTCTAACAGTGTTTCTGAGCATAACTTGTGGCAAAAGTGCAACTTTTGAAGAATGAAAAGAAAACTCATATTTTGTTCCAAAACAGTGTTTGGATGTGATAGCAAGCTGTTTTAATCATGTTTGTAATGTTACACATGCATTTCCAAACAAGTAGTAAGTCTTGTATTAAGGCGTTCAAAACCGCGTTTGCTGGCGCTGTAAGCGCTCTAAACAGTGTTTCTGAGCATAACTTGGAGCAAAAGTGCAACTTTTGAAGAATGAACTGAAAACTCATATTTTGTTCCAAAACAGTGTTTGGACGTGATAACAAGCTGTTTTATCATGTTTGTAATGTTACACATGCATTTCCAAACAAGTAGTAAAGTCTTGTATTAAGGCGTTCAAAAACCAGCGTTTGCTGGCTCTGTAAACGCTCTAAACAGTGTTTCTGAGCATAACTTGGGGCAAAAGTGCAACTTTTGAAGAATGAACTGACAACTCATATTTTGTTCCAAAACAGTGTTTGGATGTGATAACAAGCTGTTTTATCATGTTTGTAATGTTACACATGCATTTCCAACAAGTAGTAAGTCTTGTATTAAGGCGTTCAAAACAGCGTTTGCTGGCGCTGTAAGCGCTCTAAACAGTGTTTCTGAGCATAACTTGGAGCAAAAGTGCAACTTTTGAAGAATGAACTGAAAACTCATATTTTGTTCCAAAACAGTGTTTGGACGTGATAACAAGCTGTTTTATCATGTTGTAATGTTACACATGCATTTCCAAACAAGTAGTAAGTCTTGTATTAAGGCGTTCAAAACAGCGTTTGCTGGCTCTGTAAACGCTCTAAACAGTGTTTCTGAGCATAACTTGGGGCAAAAGTGCAACTTTTGAAGAATGAACTGACAACTCATATTTTGTTCCAAAACAGTGTTTGGATGTGATAGCAAGCTGTTTTATCATGTTTGTAATGTTACACATGCATTTCCAAACAAGTAGTAAGTCTTGTATTAAGGCGTTCAAAACAGCGTTTGCTGGCGCTGTAAGCGCTCTAAACAGTGTTTCTGAGCATAACTTGTGGCAAAAGTGCAACTTTTGAAGAATGAAAAGAAAACTCATATTTTGTTCCAAAACAGTGTTTGGATGTGATAACAAGCTGTTTTATCATGTTTGTAATGTTACACATGCATTTCCAAACAAGTAGTAAGTCTTGTATTAAGGCGTTCAAAACAGCGTTTGCTGGCGCTGTTAGCGCTCTAAACAGTGTTTCTGAGAGCATAACTTGTGGCAAAAGTGCAACTTTTGAAGAATGAAAAGAAAACTCATATTTTGTTCCAAAACAGTGTTTGGATGTGATAACAAGCTGTTTTATCATGTTTGTAATGTTACACATGCATTTCCAAACAAGTAGTAAGTCTTGCATTTAGGCGTTCAAAACAGCGTTTGCTGGCTCTGTAAACGCTCTAAACAGTGTTTCTGAGCATAACTTGGAGCAAAAGTGCAACTTTTGAAGAATGAACTGAAAACTCATATTTTGTTCTAAACAGTGTTTGGATGTGATAACAAGCTGTTTTATCATGTTTGTAATGTTACACATGCATTTCCAAACAAGTAGTAAGTCTTGTATTAAGGCGTTCAAAAACAGCGTTTGCTGGCGCTGTAAGCGCTCTAAACAGTGTTTCTGAGCATAACTTGGAGCAAAAGTGCAACTTTTGAAGAATGAACTGAAAACTCATATTTTGTTCCAAAACCAGTGTTTGGACGTGATAACAAGCTGTTTTATCATGTTTGTAATGTTACACATGCATTTCCAAACAAGTAGTAAGTCTTGTATTAAGGCGTTCAAAACAGCGTTTGCTGGCTCTGTAAACGCTCTAAACAGTGTTTCTGAGCATAACTTGGGGCAAAAGTGCAACTTTTGAAGAATGAACTGACAACTCATATTTTGTTCCAAAACAGTGTTTGGATGTGATAGCAAGCTGTTTTATCATGTTTGTAATGTTACACATGCATTTCCAAACAAGTAGTAAGTCTTGTATTAAGGCGTTCAAAACCGCGTTTGCTGGCGCTGTAAGCGCTCTAAACAGTGTTTCTGAGCATAACTTGGAGCAAAAGTGCAACTTTTGAAGAATGAACTGAAAACTCATATTTTGTTCCAAAACAGTGTTTGGACGTGATAACAAGCTGTTTTATCATGTTTGTAATGTTACACATGCATTTCCAAACAAGTAGTAAGTCTTGTATTAAGGCGTTCAAAACAGCGTTTGCTGGCTCTGTAAACGCTCTAAACAGTGTTTCTGAGCATAACTTGGGGCAAAAGTGCAACTTTTGAAAGAATGAACTGACAACTCATATTTTGTTCCAAAACAGTGTTTGGATGTGATAGCAAGCTGTTTTATCATGTTTGTAATGTTACACATGCATTTCCAAACAAGTAGTAAGTCTTGTATTAAGGCGTTCAAAACCAGCGTTTGCTGGCGCTGTTAGCGCTCTAAACAGTGTTTCTGAGCATAACTTGTGGCAAAAGTGCAACTTTTGAAGAATGAACTGAAAACTCATATTTTGTTCCAAAACAGTGTTTGGACGTGATAACAAGCTGTTTTATCATGTTTGTAATGTTACACATGCATTTCCAAACAAGTAGTAAGTCTTGTATTAAGGCGTTCAAAACAGCGTTGCTGGCTCTGTAAACGCTCTAAACAGTGTTTCTGAGCATAACTTGGGGCAAAAGTGCAACTTTTGAAGAATGAACTGACAACTCATATTTTGTTCCAAAACAGTGTTTGGATGTGATAGCAAGCTGTTTTATCATGTTTGTAATGTTACACATGCATTTCCAAACAAGTAGTAAGGTCTTGTATTAAGGCGTTCAAAACAGCGTTTGCTGGCGCTGTTAGCGCTCTAAACAGTGTTTCTGAGCATAACTTGTGGCAAAAGTGCAACTTTTGAAGAATTGAAAAGAAAACTCATATTTTGTTCCAAAACAGTGTTTGGATGTGATAACAAGCTGTTTTATCATGTTTGTAATGTTACACATGCATTTCCAAACAAGTAGTAAGTCTTGCATTTAGGCGTTCAAAACAGCGTTTGCTGGCTCTGTAAACGCTCTAAACAGTGTTTCTGAGCATAACTTGGAGCAAAAGTGCAACTTTTGAAGAATGAACTGAAAACTCATATTTTGTTCTAAAACAGTGTTTGGATGTGATAACAAGCTGTTTTATCATGTTTGTAATGTTACACATGCATTTCCAAACAAGTAGTAAGTCTTGTATTAAGGCGTTCAAAACAGCGTTTGCTGGCGCTGTAAGCGCTCTAAACAGTGTTTCTGAGCATAACTTGGAGCAAAAGTGCAACTTTTGAAGAATGAACTGAAAACTCATATTTTGTTCCAAAACAGTGTTTGGACGTGATAACAAGCTGTTTTATCATGTTTGTAATGTTACACATGCATTTCCAAACAAGTAGTAAGTCTTGTATTAAGGCGTTCAAAACAGCGTTTGCTGCTCTGTAAACGCTCTAAAACAGTGTTTTCTGAGCATAACTTGGGGCAAAAGTGCAACTTTGAAGAATGAACTGACAACTCATATTTTGTTCCAAAACAGTGTTTGGATGTGATAGCAAGCTGTTTTATCATGTTTGTAATGTTACACATGCATTTCCAAAACAAGTAGTAAGTCTTGTATTAAGGCGTTCAAAAACAGCGTTTGCTGGCGCTGTTAGCGCTCTAAACAGTGTTTCTGAGCATAACTTGTGGCAAAAGTGCAACTTTGAAGAATGAAAAGAAAACTCATATTTTGTTCCAAAACAGTGTTTGGATGTGATAACAAGCTGTTTTATCATGTTTGTAATGTTACACATGCATTTCCAAACAAGTAGTAAGTCTTGCATTTTAGGCGTTCAAAACAGCGTTTGCTGGCTCTGTAAACGCTCTAAACAGTGTTTCTGAGCATAACTTGGAGCAAAGTGCAACTTTTGAAGAATGAACTGAAAACTCATATTTTGTTCTAAAACAGTGTTTGGATGTGATAACAAGCTGTTTTATCATGTTTGTAATGTTACACATGCATTTCCAAACAAGTAGTAAGTCTTGTATTAAGGCGTTCAAAACAGCGTTTGCTGGCGCTGTAAGCGCTCTAAACAGTGTTTCTGAGCATAACTTGGAGCAAAAGTGCAACTTTTGAAGAATGAACTGAAAACTCATATTTTGTTCCAAAACAGTGTTTGGACGTGATAACAAGCTGTTTTATCATGTTTGTAATGTTACACATGCATTTCCAAACAAGTAGTAAGTCTTGTATTAAGGCGTTCAAAACAGCGTTTGCTGGCTCTGTAAACGCTCTAAACAGTGTTTCTGAGCATAACTTGGGGCAAAAGTGCAACTTTTGAAGAATGAACTGACAACTCATATTTTGTTCCAAAACAGTGTTTGGATGTGATAGCAAGCTGTTTTATCATGTTTGTAATGTTACACATGCATTTCCAAACAAGTAGTAAGTCTTGTATTAAGGCGTTCAAAACAGCGTTTGCTGGCGCTGTAAGCGCTCTAAACAGTGTTTCTGAGCATAACTTGTGGCAAAAGTGCAACTTTTGAAGAATGAAAAGAAACTCATATTTTGTTCCAAAACAGTGTTTGGATGTGATAGCAAGCTGTTTTATCATGTTTGTAATGTTACACATGCATTTCCAAACAAGTAGTAAGTCTTGTATTAAGGCGTTCAAAACCGCGTTTGCTGGCGCTGTAAGCGCTCTAAACAGTGTTTCTGAGCATAACTTGGAGCAAAAGTGCAACTTTTGAAGAATGAACTGAAAACTCATATTTTGTTCCAAAACAGTGTTTGGATGTGATAACAAGCTGTTTTATCATGTTTGTAATGTTACACATGCATTTCCAAACAAGTAGTAAGTCTTGTATTAAGGCGTTCAAAACAGCGTTTGCTGGCGCTGTTAGCGCTCTAAACAGTGTTTCTGAGCATAACTTGTGGCAAAAGTGCAACTTTTGAAGAATGAAAAGAAAACTCATATTTTGTTCCAAAACAGTGTTTGGATGTGATAGCAAGCTGTTTTATCATGTTTGTAATGTTACACATGCATTTCCAAACAAGTAGTAAGTCTTGTATTAAGGCGTTCAAAACCGCGTTTGCTGGCGCTGTAAGCGCTCTAAAACAGTGTTTCTGAGCATAACTTGGAGCAAAAGTGCAACTTTTGAAGAATGAACTGAAAACTCATATTTTGTTCCAAAACAGTGTTTGGACGTGATAACAAGCTGTTTTATCATGTTTGTAATGTTACACATGCATTTCCAAACAAGTAGTAAGTCTTGTATTAAGGCGTTCAAAACAGGCGTTTGCTGGCTCTGTAAACGCTCTAAACAGTGTTTCTGAGCATAACTTGGGGCAAAAGTGCAACTTTTGAAGAATGAACTGACAACTCATATTTTGTTCCAAAACAGTGTTTGGATGTGATAACAAGCTGTTTTATCATGTTTGTAATGTTACACATGCATTTCCAAACAAGTAGTAAGTCTTGTATTAAGGCGTTCAAAACAGCGTTTGCTGGCGCTGTAAGCGCTCTAACAGTGTTTTCTGAGCATAACTTGGAGCAAAAGTGCAACTTTTGAAGAATGAACTGAAAACTCATATTTTGTTCCAAAACAGTGTTTGGACGTGATAACAAGCTGTTTTATCATGTTTGTAATGTTACACATGCATTTCCAAACAAGTAGTAAGTCTTGTATTAAGGCGTTCAAAAACAGCGTTTGCTGGCTCTGTAAACGCTCTAAACAGTGTTTCTGAGCATAACTTGGGGCAAAAGTGCAACTTTTGAAGAATGAACTGACAACTCATATTTTGTTCCAAAACAGTGTTTGGATGTGATAGCAAGCTGTTTTATCATGTTTGTAATGTTACACATGCATTTCCAAACAAGTAGTAAGTCTTGTATTAAGGCGTTCAAAACAGCGTTTGCTGGCGCTGTAAGCGCTCTAAACAGTGTTTCTGAGCATAACTTGTGGCAAAAGTGCAACTTTTGAAGAATGAAAAGAAAACTCATATTTTGTTCCAAAACAGTGTTTGGATGTGATAACAAGCTGTTTTATCATGTTTGTAATGTTACACATGCATTTCCAAACAAGTAGTAAGTCTTGTATTAAGGCGTTCAAAACAGCGTTTGCTGGCGCTGTTAGCGCTCTAAACAGTGTTTCTGAGCATAACTTGTGGCAAAAGTGCAACTTTTGAAGAATGAAAAGAAAACTCATATTTTGTTCCAAAACAGTGTTTGGATGTGATAGCAAGCTGTTTTATCATGTTTGTAATGTTACACATGCATTTCCAAACAAGTAGTAAGTCTTGTATTAAGGCGTTCAAAACCGCGTTTGCTGGCGCTGTAAGCGCTCTAAACAGTGTTTCTGAGCATAACTTGGAGCAAAAGTGCAACTTTTGAAGAATGAACTGAAAACTCATATTTTGTTCCAAAACAGTGTTTGGATGTGATAACAAGCTGTTTTATCATGTTTGTAATGTTACACATGCATTTCCAAACAAGTAGTAAGTCTTGTATTAAGGCGTTCAAAACAGCGTTTGCTGGCGCTGTTAGCGCTCTAAACAGTGTTTCTGAGCATAACTTGGAGCAAAAGTGCAACTTTTGAAGAATGAACTGAAAACTCATATTTTGTTCCAAAACAGTGTTTGGACGTGATAACAAGCTGTTTTATCATGTTTGTAATGTTACACATGCATTTCCAAACAAGTAGTAAGTCTTGTATTAAGGCGTTCAAAACAGCGTTTGCTGGCTCTGTAAACGCTCTAAACAGTGTTTCTGAGCATAACTTGGGGCAAAAGTGCAACTTTTGAAGAATGAACTGACAACTCATATTTTGTTCCAAAACAGTGTTTGGATGTGATAACAAGCTGTTTTATCATGTTTGTAATGTTACACATGCATTTCCAAACAAGTAGTAAGTCTTGTATTAAGGCGTTCAAAACAGCGTTTGCTGGCGCTGTAAGCGCTCTAAACAGTGTTTCTGAGCATAACTTGGAGCAAAAGTGCAACTTTTGAAGAATGAACTGAAAACTCATATTTTGTTCCAAAACAGTGTTTGGACGTGATAACAAGCTGTTTTATCATGTTTGTAATGTTACACATGCATTTCCAACAAGTAGTAAGTCTTGTATTAAGGCGTTCAAAACAGCGTTTGCTGGCTCTGTAAACGCTCTAAACAGTGTTCCCCACCCCCACCTCCCCCCTGAGCATAACTTGGGGCAAAAGTGCAACTTTTGAAGAATGAACTGACAACTCATATTTTGTTCCAAAACAGTGTTTGGATGTGATAGCAAGCTGTTTTATCATGTTTGTAATGTTACACATGCATTTCCAAACAAGTAGTAAGTCTTGTATTAAGGCGTTCAAAACAGCGTTTGCTGGCGCTGTAAGCGCTCTAAACAGTGTTTTCTGAGCATAACTTGTGGCAAAAGTGCAACTTTTGAAGAATGAAAAGAAAACTCATATTTTGTTCCAAAACAGTGTTTGGATGTGATAACAAGCTGTTTTATCATGTTTGTAATGTTACACATGCATTTCCAAACAAGTAGTAAGTCTTGTATTAAGGCGTTCAAAACAGCGTTTGCTGGCGCTGTTAGCGCTCTAAACAGTGTTTCTGAGCATAACTTGTGGCAAAAGTGCAACTTTTGAAGAATGAAAAGAAAACTCATATTTTGTTCCAAAACAGTGTTTGGATGTGATAGCAAGCTGTTTTATCATGTTTGTAATGTTACACATGCATTTCCAAACAAGTAGTAAGTCTTGTATTAAGGCGTTCAAAACCGCGTTTGCTGGCGCTGTAAGCGCTCTAAACAGTGTTTCTGAGCATAACTTGGAGCAAAAGTGCAACTTTTGAAGAATGAACTGAAAACTCATATTTTGTTCCAAAACAGTGTTTGGATGTGATAACAAGCTGTTTTATCATGTTTGTAATGTTACACATGCATTTCCAAACAAGTAGTAAGTCTTGTATTAAGGCGTTCAAAACAGCGTTTGCTGGCGCTGTTAGCGCTCTAAACAGTGTTTCTGAGCATAACTTGTGGCAAAAGTGCAACTTTTGAAGAATGAAAAGAAAACTCATATTTTGTTCCAAAACAGTGTTTGGATGTGATAACAAGCTGTTTTATCATGTTTGTAATGTTACACATGCATTTCCAAACAAGTAGTAAGTCTTGTATTAAGGCGTTCAAAACAGCGTTTGCTGGCGCTGTTAGCGCTCTAAACAGTGTTTCTGAGCATAACTTGTGGCAAAAGTGCAACTTTTGAAGAATGAAAAGAAAACTCATATTTTGTTCCAAAACAGTGTTTGGATGTGATAACAAGCTGTTTTATCATGTTTGTAATGTTACACATGCATTTCCAAACAAGTAGTAAGTCTTTTATTAAGGCGTTCAAAACAGCGTTTGCTGGCGCTGTTAGCGCACTAAACAGTGTTTCTGAGCATAACTTGTGGCAAAAGTGCAACTTTTGAAGAATGAACTGAAAACTCATATTTTGTTCCAAAACAGTGTTTGGACGTGATAACAAGCTGTTTTATCATGTTTGTAATGTTACACATGCATTTCCAAACAAGTAGTAAGTCTTGTATTAAGGCGTTCAAAACAGCGTTTGCTGGCGCTGTTAGCGCTCTAAACAGTGTTTCTGAGCATAACTTGTGGCAAAAGTGCAACTTTTGAAGAATGAAAGAAAATTCATATTTTGTTCCAAAACAGTGTTTGGATGTGATAACAAGCTGTTTTATCATGTTTGTAATGTTACACATGCATTTCCAAACAAGTAGTAAGTCTTGCATTTAGGCGTTCAAAACAGCGTTTGCTGGCTCTGTAAACGCTCTAAACAGTGTTTCTGAGCATAACTTGGAGCAAAAGTGCAACTTTTGAAGAATGAACTGAAAACTCATATTTTGTTCCAAAACAGTGTTTGGACGTGATAACAAGCTGTTTTATCATGTTTGTAATGTTACACATGCATTTCCAAACAAGTAGTAAGTCTTGTATTAAGGCGTTCAAAACAGCGTTTGCTGGCTCTGTAAACGCTCTAAACAGTGTTTCTGAGCATAACTTGGGGCAAAAGTGCAACTTTTGAAGAATGAACTGACAACTCATATTTTGTTCCAAAACAGTGTTTGGATGTGATAGCAAGCTGTTTTATCATGTTTGTAATGTTACACATGCATTTCCAAACAAGTAGTAAGTCTTGTATTAAGGCGTTCAAAACAGCGTTTGCTGGCGCTGTAAGCGCTCTAAACAGTGTTTCTGAGCATAACTTGTGGCAAAAGTGCAACTTTTGAAGAATGAAAAGAAAACTCATATTTTGTTCCAAAACAGTGTTTGGATGTGATAACAAGCTGTTTTATCATGTTTGTAATGTTACACATGCATTTCCAAACAAGTAGTAAGTCTTGCATTTAGGCGTTCAAAAACAGCGTTTGCTGGCTCTGTAAACGCTCTAAAACAGTGTTTCTGAGCATAACTTGGAGCAAAAGTGCAACTTTTGAAGAATGAACTGAAAACTCATATTTTGTTCTAAAACAGTGTTTGGATGTGATAACAAGCTGTTTTATCATGTTTGTAATGTTACACATGCATTTCCAAACAAGTAGTAAGTCTTGTATTAAGGCGTTCAAAACAGCGTTTGCTGGCGCTGTAAGCGCTCTAAACAGTGTTTCTGAGCATAACTTGGAGCAAAAGTGCAACTTTTGAAGAATGAACTGAAAACTCATATTTTGTTCCAAAACAGTGTTTGGACGTGATAACAAGCTGTTTTATCATGTTTGTAATGTTACACATGCATTTCCAAACAAGTAGTAAGTCTTGTATTAAGGCGTTCAAAACAGCGTTTGCTGGCTCTGTAAACGCTCTAAACAGTGTTTCTGAGCATAACTTGGGGCAAAAAGTGCAACTTTTGAAGAATGAACTGACAAACTCTTATTTTGTTCCAAAACAGTGTTTGGATGTGATAGCAAGCTGTTTTATCATGTTTGTAATGTTACACATGCATTTCCAAACAAGTAGTAAGTCTTGTATTAAGGCGTTCAAAACAGCGTTTGCTGGCGCTGTAAGCGCTCTAAACAGTGTTTCTGAGCATAACTTGTGGCAAAAGTGCAACTTTTGAAGAATGAAAAGAAAACTCATATTTTGTTCCAAAACAGTGTTTGGATGTGATAACAAGCTGTTTTATCATGTTTGTAATGTTACACATGCATTTCCAAACAAGTAGTAAGTCTTGTATTAAGGCGTTCAAAACAGCGTTTGCTGGCGCTGTTAGCGCTCTAAACAGTGTTTCTGAGCATAACTTGTGGCAAAAGTGCAACTTTTGAAGAATGAAAAGAAAACTCATATTTTGTTCCAAAACAGTGTTTGGATGTGATAACAAGCTGTTTTATCATGTTTGTAATGTTACACATGCATTTCCAAACAAGTAGTAAGTCTTGTATTAAGGCGTTCAAAACAGCGTTTGCTGGCTCTGTAAACGCTCTAAACAGTGTTTCTGAGCATAACTTGGGGCAAAAGTGCAACTTTTGAAGAATGAACTGACAACTCATATTTTGTTCCAAAACAGTGTTTGGATGTGATAGCAAGCTGTTTTATCATGTTGTAATGTTACACATGCATTTCCAAACAAGTAGTAAGTCTTGTATTAAGGCGTTCAAAACAGCGTTTGCTGGCGCTGTAAGCGCTCTAAACAGTGTTTCTGAGCATAACTTGTGGCAAAAGTGCAACTTTTGAAGAATGAAAAGAAAACTCATATTTTGTTCCAAAACAGTGTTTGGATGTGATAGCAAGCTGTTTTATCATGTTTGTAATGTTACACATGCATTTCCAAACAAGTAGTAAGTCTTGTATTAAGGCGTTCAAAACCGCGTTTGCTGGCGCTGTAAGCGCTCTAAACAGTGTTTCTGAGCATAACTTGGAGCAAAAGTGCAACTTTTGAAGAATGAACTGAAAACTCATATTTTGTTCCAAAACAGTGTTTGGATGTGATAACAAGCTGTTTTATCATGTTTGTAATGTTACACATGCATTTCCAAACAAGTAGTAAGTCTTGTATTAAGGCGTTCAAAACAGCGTTTGCTGGCGCTGTTAGCGCTCTAAACAGTGTTTCTGAGCATAACTTGTGGCAAAAGTGCAACTTTTGAAGAATGAAAAGAAAACTCATATTTTGTTCCAAAACAGTGTTTGGATGTGATAGCAAGCTGTTTTATCATGTTTGTAATGTTACACATGCATTTCCAAACAAGTAGTAAGTCTTGTATTAAGGCGTTCAAAACCGCGTTTGCTGGCGCTGTAAGCGCTCTAAACAGTGTTTCTGAGCATAACTTGGAGCAAAAGTGCAACTTTTGAAGAATGAACTGAAAACTCATATTTTGTTCCAAAACAGTGTTTGGACGTGATAACAAGCTGTTTTATCATGTTTGTAATGTTACACATGCATTTCCAAACAAGTAGTAAGTCTTGTATTAAGGCGTTCAAAACAGCGTTTGCTGGCTCTGTAAACGCTCTAAACACAGTGTTTCTGAGCATAACTTGGGGCAAAAGTGCAACTTTTGAAGAATGAACTGACAACTCATATTTTGTTCCAAAACAGTGTTTGGATGTGATAACAAGCTGTTTTATCATGTTTGTAATGTTACACATGCATTTCCAAACAAGTAGTAAGTCTTGTATTAAGGCGTTCAAAACAGCGTTTGCTGGCGCTGTAAGCGCTCTAAACAGTGTTTCTGAGCATAACTTGGAGCAAAAGTGCAACTTTTGAAGAATGAACTGAAAACTCATATTTTGTTCCAAAACAGTGTTTGGACGTGATAACAAGCTGTTTTATCATGTTTGTAATGTTACACATGCATTTCCAAACAAGTAGTAAGTCTTGTATTAAGGCGTTCAAAACAGCGTTTGCTGGCTCTGTAACGCTCTAAACAGTGTTTCTGAGCATAACTTGGGCAAAAGTGCAACTTTTGAAGAATGAACTGACAACTCATATTTTGTTCCAAAACAGTGTTTGGATGTGATAGCAAGCTGTTTTATCATGTTTGTAATGTTACACATGCATTTCCAAACAAGTAGTAAGTCTTGTATTAAGGCGTTCAAAACAGCGTTTGCTGGCGCTGTAAGCGCTCTAAAACAGTGTTTCTGAGCATAACTTGTGGCAAAAGTGCAACTTTTGAAGAATGAAAAGAAAACTCATATTTTGTTCCAAAACAGTGTTTGGATGTGATAACAAGCTGTTTTATCATGTTTGTAATGTTACACATGCATTTCCAAACAAGTAGTAAGTCTTGTATTAAGGCGTTCAAAACAGCGTTTGCTGGCGCTGTTAGCGCTCTAAACAGTGTTTCTGAGCATAACTTGTGGCAAAAAGTGCAACTTTTGAAGAATGAAAAGAAAACTCATATTTTGTTCCAAAACAGTGTTTGGATGTGATAACAAGCTGTTTATCATGTTTGTAATGTTACACATGCATTTCCAAACAAGTAGTAAGTCTTGCATTTAGGCGTTCAAAACAGCGTTTGCTGGCTCTGTAAACGCTCTAAACAGTGTTTCTGAGCATAACTTGGAGCAAAAGTGCAACTTTTGAAGAATGAACTGAAAACTCATATTTTGTTCTAAAACAGTGTTTGGATGTGATAACAAGCTGTTTTATCATGTTTGTAATGTTACACATGCAATTTCCAAACAAGTAGTAAGTCTTGTATTAAGGCGTTCAAAACAGCGTTTGCTGGCGCTGTAAGCGCTCTAAACAGTGTTTCTGAGCATAACTTGGAGCAAAAGTGCAACTTTTGAAGAATGAACTGAAAACTCATATTTTGTTCCAAAACAGTGTTTGGACGTGATAACAAGCTGTTTTATCATGTTTGTAATGTTACACATGCATTTCCAAACAAGTAGTAAGTCTTGTATTAAGGCGTTCAAAACAGCGTTTGCTGGCTCTGTAAACGCTCTAAAACAGTGTTTCTGAGCATAACTTGGGGCAAAAGTGCAACTTTTGAAGAATGAACTGACAACTCATATTTTGTTCCAAAACAGTGTTTGGATGTGATAGCAAGCTGTTTTATCATGTTTGTAATGTTACACATGCATTTCCAAACAAGTAGTAAGTCTTGTATTAAGGCGTTCAAAACCGCGTTTGCTGGCGCTGTAAGCGCTCTAAACAGTGTTTCTGAGCATAACTTGGAGCAAAAGTGCAACTTTTGAAGAATGAACTGAAAACTCATATTTTGTTCCAAAACAGTGTTTGACGTGATAACAAGCTGTTTTATCATGTTTGTAATGTTACACATGCATTTCCAAACAAGTAGTAAGTCTTGTATTAAGGCGTTCAAAACAGCGTTTGCTGGCTCTGTAAACGCTCTAAACAGTGTTTCTGAGCATAACTTGGGGCAAAAGTGCAACTTTTGAAGAATGAACTGACAACTCATATTTTGTTCCAAAACAGTGTTTGGATGTGATAGCAAGCTGTTTTATCATGTTTGTAATGTTACACATGCATTTCCAAACAAGTAGTAAGTCTTGTATTAAGGCGTTCAAAAACAGCGTTTGCTGGCGCTGTTAGCGCTCTAAACAGTGTTTCTGAGCATAACTTGTGGCAAAAGTGCAACTTTTGAAGAATGAACTGAAAACTCATATTTTTGTTCCAAAACAGTGTTTGGACGTGATAACAAGCTGTTTTATCATGTTTGTAATGTTACACATGCATTTCCAAACAAGTAGTAAGTCTTGTATTAAGGCGTTCAAAACAGCGTTTGCTGGCTCTGTAAACGCTCTAAACAGTGTTTCTGAGCATAACTTGGGGCAAAAGTGCAACTTTTGAAGAATGAACTGACAACTCATATTTTGTTCCAAAACAGTGTTTGGATGTGATAGCAAGCTGTTTTATCATGTTTGTAATGTTACACATGCATTTCCAAACAAGTAGTAAGTCTTGTATTAAGGCGTTCAAAAACAGCGTTTGCTGGCGCTGTTAGCGCTCTAAACAGTGTTTCTGAGCATAACTTGTGGCAAAAGTGCAACTTTTGAAGAATGAAAAGAAAACTCATATTTTGTTCCAAAACAGTGTTTGGATGTGATAACAAGCTGTTTTATCATGTTTGTAATGTACACATGCATTTCCAAACAAGTAGTAAGTCTTGCATTTAGGCGTTCAAAACAGCGTTTGCTGGCTCTGTAAACGCTCTAAACAGTGTTTCTGAGCATAACTTGGAGCAAAAGTGCAACTTTTGAAGAATGAACTGAAAACTCATATTTTGTTCTAAAACAGTGTTTGGATGTGATAACAAGCTGTTTTATCATGTTTGTAATGTTACACATGCATTTCCAAACAAGTAGTAAGTCTTGTATTAAGGCGTTCAAAACAGCGTTTGCTGGCGCTGTAAGCGCTCTAAACAGTGTTTCTGAGCATAACTTGGAGCAAAAGTGCAACTTTTGAAGAATGAACTGAAACTCATATTTTGTTCCAAAACAGTGTTTGGACGTGATAACAAGCTGTTTTATCATGTTTGTAATGTTACACATGCATTTCCAAACAAGTAGTAAGTCTTGTATTAAGGCGTTCAAAACAGCGTTTGCTGGCTCTGTAAACGCTCTAAACAGTGTTTCTGAGCATAACTTGGGGCAAAAGTGCAACTTTTGAAGAATGAACTGACAACTCATATTTTGTTCCAAAACAGTGTTTGGATGTGATAGCAAGCTGTTTTATCATGTTTGTAATGTTACACATGCATTTCCAAACAAGTAGTAAGTCTTGTATTAAGGCGTTCAAAACAGCGTTTGCTGGCGCTGTTAGCGCTCTAAACAGTGTTTCTGAGCATAACTTGTGGCAAAAGTGCAACTTTTGAAGAATGAAAAGAAAACTCATATTTTGTTCCAAAACAGTGTTTGGATGTGATAACCAGCTGTTTTATCATGTTTGTAATGTTACACATGCATTTCCAAACAAGTAGTAAGTCTTGCATTTAGGCGTTCA